>NC_056733.1:1384040003-1384080003 GCF_019279795.1 Protopterus annectens
TTTGCTAGGTCTGCCAATCCCTCCTACTCTCCCCAGTCTTACTCCAATAAGTATCAGGGTTGACAAGGAAATCAGGACATCCCTGCTCCCCATCATGCTGTGTGCAGGAAGGATTATTTTATTTTATTTTATGGCCTACCATCATCTCTCCCTTGCATTTGCCTTAGTTTGTCTGAGGGCTTCTCTCCTCTCTAGATTATGTCTCCCTGCATGAAGGGAGTGCCTAGGTAAATGCCCCTCCCCACGATGTACACACCCCTCCCTCCCCATGACCTGAGATGACTAGGCCGCTAATTGAAACAAAGTTGCTTGGACAATAGTTGAGCTTTATCCCTCTTCACTACGGTGTTAGCTTTTTTTCTTAAATTTTTGTTCAGGTCATTATTAATTCCAAAGGTTGTAAAAACTGTAAGAAGTACCTCTGAACATCTAGAAACCTATAAATTTTGGGGACAAGAAAAAGCAAGTGTGAAAAAGCAAGAATTAAGTAATCTACCTGGATGGCGTGGGGCCAGGATGAGGGAAAACATGGGAGTGGTATTGGGTAGGTGTGGTGAGGACTAATTTATATAAGATGGGTCCATGAAGTTTTTTCTCTAGAGCTCCATTTTAGCTAATGCTGGCCTTGCTGACTGCAAGTCACACATATGATGTGTGTATAGATAGCAAAGTAATAATAATGAGTAGGTACATTCTAAAGTAGTCTGTGGACAAAAGTGAATGACCACATCCGTTGTTTGATTACAGGTAATGGTCATTGACATGCTGTAATAGAGACCCATCTCATTCCAATTAGCCCCATCCATTCAGTTGCTTTCTATAGCTTTACCTTGCTTTGAAGACACCAGCTTCCACTGAATAATACATCAGGGACATTCTGTCTACTCAGGGATAGATAGGTATGTTAGTGTATGTGTGCGCTTATGTGTGTGTGTGCGTGTGTGTGTGTGTGTGTGTGTGTGTGTGTGTGTGTGTGTGTGTGTGTGTGTGTGTGTGTGTGTGTGTGTGTGTGTGCGTGTGTGTGTGTGTGTTTGTGTGTAACTGTCTTATGTAGTGGTACCATTAAGGAAAGGGTTTTTATAAGGTAATGTTTAAGGATGGGCTTGGGGCAGTGGCAGGGTTTTGGTTAGAGTTAGCACACTATGGGCCAGATTCCATAAACCTTGCAGAATTCAATGCATTATGCCAATATCAGAGCTAAAGTTCTGGATAACAATGTAATATGTAAATGTGCCACAGTGAACTCTGAATACCTTGGTGCACAAAGGAGTATCTCAGTAGTAACAGTGTACTAGACACTCCCACAAGTAATCCATCAGTAATGTGAAATCACTGTCAAAGCTATTTGTACATCAGCAAAGTTAAGGAAAGGTTATCACAAATCAGCAGCTTGACAGTCTTACATACATATCTGTAACAGAATCTCTCCAGCTCTCTAGAAAGCTAAAGGACAACTACAGAATATAACTTACTTTGTTATTAGAAAAAATGCTAACTGTCCCAATTGGAGCTGCATGGCATTCGTAATACATATTTTTCAAAAATCGGTCCTGTAACATTAGAGACAACTACAGATATTTCTGTAGTTCATGTTTTAATAAATATACTTGTTTGCAAGCTACATGCAATTTGTAATACATATCAGCAATCTGTTCAGCAAGCTTAGAGACAACTACAGATATCTCCGTAAGTCATGTACTAATAAAATATGGCTCTATTTGCATTTATAGATTCTGACAAAAATCTGTAAAATTTCTAATAAAAAAATTAATTAAGGCAAAGGGTAATCATGGCCACATTGTCATAGCTAACATTAGCAAACAATGGGTGCAAGACTTGTTTGGGGAACAGAAGTAATGCACACACCCAAGAAAAGTGGGAGATAGAAAAGAAGATGCAGGGTATGGGTGAAGAGGGACAAACAAGAGGGATGTTTGAATAGGAAAATCTGAGAGAAAGTCAGAAGGCATTTATTTATTTATTTATTTGATTTTTTGGTGGGAATAGGCTCAATATTTTTTAAGAATAGAAGAAAAAGTAAAGATATGGATAGAGGAGGAGAAGAACATTACAGCAGGTATACTAATAGAACAAACATCACAACACATGACAGACAGAGGAAAGGACAGCTACGTTACACAGGATGGCACACTGCACAACATGGGCAATGGAAAGTTGTCAAACAGGGTGGGGGATGCATACCAGCCATGGTGAAAGGCAGAAAAATATATCTATCTATGCACTATCACATTACAATATGTTATAAACTGTGTGGCAGTCATACCTGGATGTGTATGGCCAATGGTAGATGTGTGTTATAGGGTAATAAATAAGGAGCACAGTACAAACTGCATAAATAAAAACATATCCAAGTAGTCTGTCGGTAGTGCAAGAGTAAGCCAAGCAACATCACAATGAGCAAATGTAGGTCTAACAATGTTAGATAACTCCAGTAAAGGATAGAACCAAACCTCCGACCATGCATGTGAAAGGCAAATAACCAAATACAGTGCCAAATAGCAGTACTGCATTAAAATGTCTGCTAAATACACAAGTAGGTGTATACAACCCAAACAAACCTATAATAGAATTCATATTTATCACACACATATCCTATGCCAAAGGCAACACACAGGTGTAGGCATATATGTATGACTGTCAATGGCCTGAAAGGAGCATACATGAAAACAAAGTCAATACACATACACACACACCAATGACATCTAAGAAAATATACAAAAATAAAACACTGCAGCTTAAAAAATATATCAGGTTGCTCACTTGGATTTCAACAATGTACACTGGTTAACATGCAAGTATGATGAGAACAAGGATGCATTGCAATCAGTAACCAGTGATTTGTTCTGCATCATAAAATAGCCATACATTTGGCGCATGTTCATCATGTCTGCAACATAATACATGACAATGGTCAATAACTGCAACAAAGGCAAACAAATATGCAAAATATAATATGGAAATATGAAGGTGGAAGGGAGGTGGACAACCTCAGCCCATATCTGGGAAAAGCAGGACAAGGTAAGTTGACACACTGCAAATGCATGCATTCAGCACATAGGCTGCTGTAGAAGCCAACCCAAAATATATTTAAGCAAATGGAAAATGTATGTCACATGGGCAGAATGATTTCTGATGTCCACAGAAATGACCATGTATAAATCAAATGTGTCTACTTCAAAGTGTGGAAACGCTACATCATCGAAACCCTTATTACTGAGACGACATCACTGAATCCTGAAAACATTGAACACTTAGAACCACAAAACCTAACACCGGAAAGTGAATCACTTAGCCACCGTGGTGAACCTTGCCCTTTCCCCATTGTTGTGCAATCTCAGAGTAGGAATATTTAGTTGGGGGGGTAAGGGGTAAAGCCCCTCCCCCCACTTTGCTGGGTTTTACTTGCTGCTTTTTTTTTTGTTCTGGTGGCCAAGTGGTTCATTTCCCAGGGTTAAGTTTCACAGTTCTGGGTGTTCGATGTTTTCAGGATTCATCAATGTTGTCTCAATAATATGAGTTTCGACGATGTGGTATTTTGATACTGGGAAATAGACCCAAATTAGACATGCACTGTAATGTGCAATCATGTAACATCAACATGCATAGGTAAGCAAGCTAAGAATTTCTAGCACATACATGTATACTGTCATGCAAATGTTGAATAAACAAATGCAGGTGTATGTCACTCACCCTGTTCATTACTGAGCAGAGGAAACTCCTGTGAGCATCATTACAGCACATCAGCAGTAAGTCAGTGAATGCTCACATGTCAAAGGTACAACGGTGTGTCACTATGGATTGGACGATATGTACAGAGACATGTATAATCAGTTAATGTATACAACTATTTGTGGAAGGTGTGAACTTATTGTGAATAAGTAATGGGTGTGGAAATTTCAGATACAGCAAACACAGCATAATGTACTGATACAGAATAAATTATTTGTAACACTGTATATACATTAATGCTACATTTGTGTTTAATGCAGTCAGAAAAGTAGGGCTGCCCATAGCTATGACATACCTCTGTATGACCCCACATGGTATCAGCATTGCCAACACATGGCAAACAACAAAACACCATGCCAGTGGGACAGCATGTCAACTGTCATCCAAAATACATGGGAAATGGCATGTTCTTCTCTTGCACATATATAATATGGCAATACACAAACCCAAAACATACAACATTGGTAGTGCTGGACTGTGGCAACATCAGCTGTCAGTCAGTTGTCCTCAGTAAAATACATGTTTATAGGCTAATTGTTGCACCACTAACTGCAGGTTAATTGTCGCAATCCAGGGATAGCTGAATGTTGGAGGAAAGTATAATGTATTAATGTGTGTCATGCACACACTGAAACATAATTAAATGTTGCTCTATGATAACACATAAACATGTCAGCTACATGGTATGCATGGCACATGCACAAGAGTACATATACAGTCTCACAAATGACCTCACAGGCTATCTCCCTGAATGAGGTGTTCATAGCTCATGCCATATCCTAGAAGAATGTCCCTATCATGTCCCTCATGTCCATAACACATTGGTCACAACCTCCCAGATATCTTCCCAATAATCATCTCTGTCCAGGTCCTGATATCGTTTCCTCCAGGGTACAGCAGGCATGATGGCTCATGCAAGTGCAAGTCCAGCTTCCTCATCACCATAATCATCATCTTCATCATCATCATCATCATCATCATCATCATCATCATCATCATTGCCATCTTCTGAGGACTACTGCAGTGGCCTGGCATGTATTCATCATCTGTGTCTGATAGGTGAACATCTGCAGGTCCCATGATCTGACAACATGAATTATGATAACACATAAGCATGTCAGCTATATGGTATGCATACATAAGAATACATATACAGTCCAATCAATTATATGGCAATCAACATGTTGGTAGCATAACACAACTGGAGCTCACAGACAATACTTATGGAGTGCAGGGACTTGGTTGGTGGGGCTGAGCCTCACAAGTGACCTGACAGGGTATCTCCCTGAATGAGTTGTGCATAGCCCGTGCCATATCCTGGAAAAATTTACCCATCATGTCCCTCATCTGTCACAACCTCCCAGATGCCCTCCTGATAATCGTCTCTGTTCCAGTCCTGACATCACCTTCTGCGGGGTGCAACAGGCATGATGGCTCAGACAGGTGCAGGTCCAACTTCCTCATCATCATCATCATTGTCATAATGGACATCATCTGAGGACTCCAGCAGTGCCTTGGCATGTGCTCATTGTCTGCATCTGACAGGCAAACATTCACTGGCCCCATGATCTGTCAAGATGAATTGTAAAACATGACAAAAATGAAAAGCAAATGTATATCAAGCAGCACATTCCCACAAAGATCATAGCTGACCAAAACTGATGCATATCTGCAATGTAGCATATTTAATTAACATACTATCTACTGGTGACTTCTGCATATCTGCAATGTAACATATTTAATTAACATACTATCTACTGGTGACTTCTGCATATCTGCAATGTAACATATTTAATTAACATACTATCTACTGGTGACTTCTGCAAATACAAATATGAGAGTGAAAGTGTAATAACACACATCAAACTTCTTATTTAAAATACAGTTTAAATGTAAATGATGCAAACATTAGCAAGTATCAGAATTATAATCAATACAATTGGTGCTAGTGAATGGCTCCTAACGCACATAGTGCATTCCCTATGTCACTTTATCTACAGTTATGGATGTGACCAATAACAGAACATGTAAGGGTGAATGTATCCCTCACCAATGTGAGCTTTTCAATCAAGGCTGTTCAGTGGCATGCAAGATGTAAGATTATATCACAAAGCAGTTATCCTTGAAATAAAGATAAAGCTAGTTTCCCAACCTAACCCCAAAAACTTTAAGAACAACTCTAAACTAAATCACCCCCTATTAAGGGATAGTATAGCTAGTTTGGATGATGCAGTGGTGCAGTGGTTGTGTTTTCACCTCACAGCAAGAGGATCTCTGGTCCGATTCTCGGCTGGGGTGCTTTCTGTGTGGAGTCTGCATATCCCCCCTGTGTTTGTGTGGGTCTCCTGTGGTTTCTTCCCACATTACAAAGACATGCCTCTGGAGCATTTCTCCCCAGGCCTCTGCTGAAAATTGGCTTCATTCCAATTTGGACTTTCCTGGTAAACAAATGTTAAATTAATAAAATAAATATTTTCCAAATCCAGAAAGTACAAAAACCTATGCAGAGCTGCACACAAAAGCCCTATACAAGCATTTAAACAACTGCATAGAAATGGCAGTACTAGACAAAAATAAACCCAGGCCAAACTGCAAAAAAGCCACCCTGGTATTAATGGCTTGTACAACAAAAGAAAGAAAATCCTGTTGAAAAGTAAGAGGGAATATGCACAACACAGCAAAAAGTCCATCATTAGTCTAAACAAGCAAATCAGAAAAATAGTCTCTGAAAGCAGACTTTGAGGTAAAAATAGACTCCAAAGCTAAGGATAACCATAAAGCATTTTTCAGTTATGTCCTCAATCTTAAGTGCAACACCCAACAATGTGCAGAATTAGTTGTAGATGACATCACCTATACTCAGTTGGAAGATACACATTTTACCACCCCATCACTCCCAGTTCTCCCCCAAGAAATACCCTCTACCACTCCACCAACAATTATCACCAAAGAACAGGTTGCCACTGTACTCTCCAAAGCTAAAAACACTGCTTCAGTGGGGCCTGACAATATACCAGGTTGACTCTTAAACAGCTTAAGTCAGGACTTATCAGGCCTCTTAGGATCTCTATTTAACCACAGCCTCTGGAGTGGCTTTGTCCCGATAGAGTGAAGGACAACAGTCACCCCCCTGTATAAAGGGGGACCATTTATTGACCCAGGAAATTATAAACCTATAAGTCTGACTAGTCTTATATGTAAGGCCATGGAAAGAATAATCATGGACCTGATAAATAATGACATAGAAAAACTTTAGACACTGGACCTAACCCCGTTTTACTTTGTCAAGGGCAGGTTGTACCTTTTGAATCTGATGGATTTCTGTATGAAAGTCACTAAGGCCATGAATGAGGGTAAAACAGTATGTAACTCGGACCTTGACCTGGCCAAGGTAGTTGACATAATTCCCCAGTCAGGTATTATAAATAAACTCACAAATCCTGGCATAAATCCGCGTATCACCAGATGGATAGCCAAATGTCTCATGGACAGAACACATGTGGTAAAGTGGGTGAATCCAGATCCATCAAGAGGCCATTTACTAATGGTGGGCCACAAGGCACAGTGCCTGGACTACTCCTGCTCTGAATATACTTCTCTAAAGTCAAAGCTAATATGGAAGGTCTCTGTATGACAAAGTTTGCTGATGACTGCAAGCTGGGGACAATCATTGAATCCCCCAGTGATGTAGATATCCTTCAGGAGGCTCTAGATCAGACAAATGATTGGTGCCAGAAACATGACCTAAAACTAAATGCAAAAAAATGCATTATCATACCCTTTGGGAAGTCAGATACCCCTGCAAATTGCAACATCAAGAGCACACCTCTAAGAGTACACACAGGGATGAGAGATCTACGTACACAGATAGATAGTAGCCTGAATTTTGACCGACATGTGTTCACAGTGGTGAGGAAGGCCTTCTATGTGGCATAACATATAAGTAAAGATATGGCATCCAGATCTAAGGAAATTATAGTCCTGCTGTACTCAGCCCTCACTAGACCAATAACTGAGTCATTATCTTCTTTCAGCTGTTCCCATTAGGGGTCGCCACAGTGGATCATCTGTTTCCATTTCTTCCTGTCCTCTGCATCTTGTTCTGTCACACCAACCACCTGCATGTCCTCTCTCACCACATCCATATACCTTATCTTAGGCCTTCCTCTTTTCCTGTTACCTGGTAGCTTCATCCTTAGCATCTTTTTCCCAATTTACTCAGCATCCCTCCTCAGCACATGTCCAAACCAACGTAATCTTGACTCTCTGGCTTTGTCTCTAAACCTTCCAACCCGGGCTGACTGTCTAATATACTTATTTCTGATCCTGTCCTTCCTCATCACACCCAGTGCAAATCTTAACATCTTTAACTCTGCCACATCCAGCTCTAACTCCTGCCTTTTTGTCAATGCCACTGTCTCCAACCCATATAACATAGCTGGTCTCACTATCCTCTTGTAGACCTTTCCTTTCACTCTTACTGGTACTCATTTGTCACAAATCACTCCTGACACTCTTCTCCACCCACTCCATCCTGCTTGTACTGTCTTCTTCGCCTCTCTTCCACACTCACCATTACTCTGAACTATTGATCCCAAGTATTTAAACTCATCCACCTTCGTCACCTCTACTCCTTGCATCCTCAACATTCCTCTATCCTCCCTCTCATTCACACACATATATTCTGTCTTAGTCCTGCTAACCTTCATTCCTCTTCTCTCTAGTGCATATCTCCATCTCTCCAGGGTCTCCTCCACCTGTTCCCTACTTTCACTACAGATCACAATGTCATCTGCAAACATCATAGTCCATGGGGACTCCTGTCTGATCTCGTCTGTCAACCTGTCCATCACCACTGCAAATAAGAGGCTCAGTGCTGATTCTTGATGGAATCCCACCTCCACCTTAAACGCATCCGTCAATCCCACCACAGACCTCACCACTGACACACTACCCTTGTACATATCCTGTACCACTCTTACATACTTCTCTGACACTCCCGACTTCCTCATACAATACCACAACTCCTCCCTAGTCACCCTGTCATATGCTTTGTATAAGTTTACAAAAACACAATGCAACTCCTTCTGACCTTCTCTGTTCTTCTCCATCAACACTCTCAGAGCAAACATTGCATCTGTAGTGCTCTTTCCCAGCATGAAAACATACTGCTGATCACTAATCATCACGTCCCTTCTTAACCTAGCTTCCACTACTCTTTCCCATAACTTCATGCTGTGACTGATCAATTTAACCCCTCTGTAGTTACTACAGCTCTAAACCCAGCCACTGGAGATGCACAAGCCAGTGCATTTCTTTGTGCCAGTCCCAAGCCCGGATAAATGCGGAGGGTTGTGCCAGGAAGGACATCTGGTGTAAAACTTTGCCAAATTATTCATGCGGACAGCAATAAATATTTACTAGACCAATAACTGAGTACAATGCACCATTTGGCATGTACTTGACTAGGCACTTAAAGCAGCTGGAGTGACCTTAGCGGTTCCTCACAAAGAAAATACAGGGTGTAAACAACATGTCTTATGCGGATAGAATAAAAGCCCTATCCCTTTACTCTGTCTCCTAAAGACTATTAAGGAGTGACCTATGCCTGACCTATAAGGCACTCACAAATCCATCTCTGATGGAGTTAATACACATCTGCAAGTCAAACAGCATGAGGATCACCTGATCTAGGGATCTAAACTTAGTCAATGACTCAAAACATGCTGGAGAGACAGATATGTGTCTCAGAGATTGCCCCCTTGGAACAGGCTTCCTATTCACATTAAGTAGGGCCCTTCCATTGCCCTCTTCAAATGCACTAGCTTGTATGGGCTCTTAAGCCATTGGTCTAGTAATCTCCTATGAACCCATGATCCTATGAACCCAATAACTAAATTGCATGATGCATGACCTCTCTGGCCCACTTGCATCACTTTTCAACTGGAGCCAGCACTCATGTTTTGTGCCCAAATAATGGAAGATGACTACAGTCATTTCCCTGCACAAAGGATTTCCAGCCACTCATCAGGATAAATATAGGCCCATAAGTCTGACCAGCCTCATATGTAAGCCCATGTAAAGAATCATCAAGGACATGACAAAGAGGACAAATGTAACATGCACATGCTAGCCCTATCACACCTTGACTTTGTTAAAAGAAGGTCTTGCCTATTAAATGTGGTGGACTTCATTGAGAGTGCCACCAAATTAATGGATTTGAGCAAGACTGTGCACACAGCTCACCTTGTCTTGGCCAAGGCTTTTGATGGAATACCCAACTCAGGCATTATAGACAAGCTCTGTAAATTAAGTATAAACTCTTTTATCCCATGTTGGATACCCAAAATGCTCATTGGTAGGACCCAATAGGTCAAAATAGTTGAAGCCACCTCCACAAAGAGCTCAGCCACTAGTAGAGTCCCCCATGGCTCATAACTGGGATCATTGCTTTTTGACACCTTTTTCTCTGAAGTGGAAGCAAACGGTGAAAGTTTATGGCTTACTAACTTTGCAAATTATTGTAAACTGGGGGTTGTCACTGACTCCCATGCAGACACAAGCATTCTTCAAGAAGGCCTATCTCTGACTAATGAATAGTGGCAAAGCCATGGTCTTAAAGTCAGTTCTAAGAATTGCATAATTGTATCCTTTGGAAAGTCAACCATCAGAGATAATTAACATGTTGCAGTGTAAACCTTGGCTCTGAATGATTGTCACCATTGAAGTGACATCCCAACCCCATGGCTAAAAAGGGGAACAAGGGGTTATGGGTGGATGGATGGATGGAATATGCCCCCAGTAGTCAACCCAGTGGTCAGGAATCTGTGCACACATGTAGACAGTAGCCTTACCTTCGAGCACCACATGGCCACAGTGGTGAGGAAATCGGTTTAACTTTATAACTGCAATTTGCAGAAGGGCAAACTGCACATACCCGAAAGGCAGTCTGCAAGATATACAAATGCCGAACGGAAAAAGGTGTGAATGTGCAATAAGCGAATGCACAGTGAGATTCGCTCATTGCACATTCGACATTCAGGGGTGGATTGCGCTATAGTGGGGATTGGGAAATGGTTCCTTTCCCCACTGTAGTGCGATCTCAGAGTTAGAATAATAAAGTAGGGGGGGTGCAGGGGGGCTTGCCCTCCTGCTTTACACTGGGTTTTTTTTCTTCGACTTTCATGTTTGAAAAACAGTGAACCTGCTGTTCGATTTTCTGTTTTTCGAACATGTAGGTGTGTCGACATTGTTAGTTTCGTGGATTAGAGTCGCTCATATTAGCACTCACCCTTCTGCAAATTGTGGTTATAAAGGTAAACCGAGGAAATCTTTTAGTGTTGCATAAGTTATAAGTGAGGGTATGGTAGCTAGGTCCAAAGAGGTCGTTATTCTACTGTACTCTCCCCTTATCACAACAATCATAGAGTACAATGCTCCCTTCAATATGAGCCTGACCAGGCATATGTAGAAACTACAACCACCTCAGAGTTTCATTTTCTGAGAGGTGATATGAGTGACTTATAAGGCATCTACAAACATTGCAGTTATGAATCTCCTGCATATTCATAAATCAAATAGTGCCAGAAATACATGTCTAAGGACAAGAATTTTGTCTGTGACTTAAACAGAACATGCTGGAGAGAAAGATACATGTCCCACAGACTACACATCATATGAACAGGCTTCAATTCCATGTGGAGCACATTTCAGCTATTACACAACTTAAGCACAGCCTGGACCAGTGGATGGGAAATGGAAATTTACACTGGGCCTGTCTGAAGTTTCCATTATGGACAGAGGTACCTTATAAATGCCTGGCCTTCAATGTCCTATTTAGATACAGGATGTCATTATTCTTTTATGAAAACTTGGCTAGGCTTAGAAAGGCCTCCCTGGGTCATTAGCATATTAAAAATGTATGAATGTAGGAATCTATAAATTCTAGTCTCTACATGTAATGATTCATATGAACAGTCAACTATCATTGTTAAAATGAGGACAAAGAGAGATGACAATATTGTGAAAACTAGGCAAGCCATGTGACAAACATCTGAGCCAGGCAGCAAGATGATTGGCTGGACACACATCAATATAATGAATACAACAGTAACAAATATTCACTATGTTCAATCACCACAGCCTGTGACATATGAGAACCTAATATAGGTTGTACTAACAGCATTCTATGTGTACAACTGTATGCATTACTTACCTACAATTAATACCAATCAGTAGCCTGCAAAATGCAGACATCCTGATGATGCTTGCTGATTATGAAATGCCACAAAGAAATATCTATCTGCACAAGTATCAACAAACCTAGGATACAAGTGCGTTGTAACAAAAACACCAAAGGTGTTGTAAGCAACTGCAATATCAATATTGAACTGAAGGGCATATCACAAAAGTCTGCAAATGAGAGTATGAACACTGACACCCAGTCAGGCTATGAATAGGCAGGTTAAGCACAACAGACCATTCATTAAGAAACACAACCACACATACACGTATGCCAAACATGCATTATAATCAGCACTCCAAGCACTAACACTTTTATATAAAAAAACCCCTCCCTAGTTAGATCCGACCACAAATTAATCAACTTGGAAAACCATCCACCCCCCTCCCCCCCGCAAAGGTAAGCACCATGAAAAATGTCTCCAAAGATAACTTTGAGCTCCTAAAAACAAAGGTGGCTAACTTCACGGCACCCATGCAAATGGAGAATAGCTGCATGACCGCCAAATCATACAGCAATACACTGTATGAACAAATTCATGGATCTTGCCATACCCAATAGAACCAAAATGCTCTCCTCCAAAAAAAAGGAAGCCAATCCGGTGGTCCCCTGCCATAAAGAAACTCTACAACAGAAGGAGGAAACTGATGTGGAATAAGGTGAAGTCCCAAGACTGGAAAAACTCCCTTATCAGCCTCAACAAAAAGTTGAGATCCCCTCATCAAATCCTCTAAAGCTAGCTATGAAAACAGAATTGCAGCAGATAGTAAAGACAACCACAAGGCCTTCTATAGTTAAGTAAAGAATCTCCAAGGCAATACCCAAATTTGCTCTGAGTTACTGCACAATGGTACCGCCTATACCGAGCCAACAGATATTGTCAATATACTGGCTGACAGATTCAGTGCCAACTTTACCCCTCTCTGCCCACAAAGGACCAGTCACAATACCAGGAGATTGCCAGTCACCCAGTATTACTGCTGCACAGGTTAAAACAGCACTGTCCAAGGCCAAGAATACAGCTTCTATGGGACCTGACAATATCCCTGGCTGTGTTGTACATGAACTACACAGTGAACTGGCACCTCACCTGTATGCCCTTTTCAGTCACAGCCTCACCTCAGGCTTTGTCACTACCGAATGGCGCACTGCTACAGTCATCCCTCTCCACAAAGGAGGAGTGACTACAGACCCAGGGAACTATCACCCCATTAGCCTGATGAGTCAGATATGCAACGATATGGAATGCATCATCAAGGACCTAATAAACAAGGATAGAGGGACTCACCAAACTCTGTGGATCCCACACAGTTTGGTTTTGTGAAGGGTAGATCATGCCTGCTCAACTTGGTCAACTTCTTTGAGTCTGTCACCAGAGCTGTGGATGAAGGTAAGGTGGTTCATACAGCCTACCTTGATCTGGCCAAGCCCGTTGATACCATTCCCCACTCAGGAATCATAGAAAAACTCACTATGTTAGGCATCAACCCCTATATCACTAGGTGGGTTGCAAACTGGCTCACAGGTAGAACCCACAGTTTAAAAGTAGCTGACTCCAAGTCAGACTGCCGACCAGTCATGAGTGGTGTCCCACAGGGTTCGGTCCTGGGTCCTCTCCTGTTTGGTATCTACTTCTCTGATGTCCAAGCCAACATAAAGGGACTCTGGCTGACAAAGATTGCAGATGATTGCAAGTTGGGAGCTATTATTAACTCCCCAAGTGATGTTGAAATCCTACAGAAAGACCTCACTGAGACCAACAACTGGTGTCAGAACCATGGCCTTAAGCTCAATGCCAAAAAAATGTGTCATCATCCACTTTGTGAAAAACCCAGTTCCCATAAATTGCCACATTGATAGTAGCCCACTGAACACAGAAGGCATTATAAGAGATCTGGGAACACAGGTTGACAGCAACCTCTCTTTTGACCACCACATTGCCACTGTGGTCAGAAAGTCCTTTTATGTGGCACATCTCATTACTAAGGGTTTTGCATCCGGGAAGAAAGAGGTCATTGTCTCCCTCTACTCTTCCCTCATTAGGCCACTCATTGAGTACAATACCCCATTTGGCATGTACCTCACTAAACACCTGCAACAAATGGAGAGACTGCAAAAGTACCGCACAAAGAGGATCCTAGGCCTTAAACATTTGTCCTATATGGACAGACACAAAAGACTCCAACCATTCTCTGTCTCATATTGCCTACTTAGAGGTGATCTCTGCTTGACTTACAAAGCCATGTCTGACTCCGCTCTGTTAGAAATGCTACATCTAAACAAATCTTAATCCCTCCGCACCCCACGCTCCAGAGACCTCCACCTTATTACCAAAATCAACAGAACATGCTGGAGGGACAGGTTCATAACCCAGAGACTGCCCATGCTATGGAATAGACTTATCATCCATGTCAAGAAGAACACCTCACTAGCCCTCTTTAAGAGAAATCTTGATGAGTGGATGGGAAATAGAAAATTCCCCCTGGGGATAACTCCAGCGGTTTTACTCGAGAGAGGCACTGAGAACTAAGGTCAGATGGCACAATGCCAGGGTAATCCTATAGGCTACGCTTGTATAGGTTCCAGGGCCATTACCCTAGTACATGAAGCTATGAATAATATGTGCGACAGTTATAAAACGTGACTGTCATTTAGACTATGGGATACATTTCAAAAACTGTCTGCAGAAAAACGTGACTTAATGCTAAATGATATTTCAACATTTTTTTTTATTTAAATCACAGTTTTAAGCACAGCTATTGTGTGATTATTTTACTTATCTAACTGAGGCATGATGGGTATTCATGCATTCTAAGCAATATATCAGATGCAGTTCATCTATGTCTATGTCTGTTTAACAGAAAAAGTAATCAACATTCCTCTCTTCCCTCTGCTGCTCCTCAAGCCTGTTCTTCCGCTTGATGCACAGAGTAGGATTTCTGTTTCTATCTTCATCACATGAAAAATGAAAAGAGCAACTATGAACGATGTATTCCTCAAATAATAGGGATATATATTTCTCAGATCAGTTTCTAGAATGTTTACTTCTAATGAACATCACATAATCAACATACACATTTTCAAAGTTACATAGAGGCTTTTACGTCTTTTAACATAGATCAGAGAATATGAACATGTGATGGTCAAAAATTAATTCATGTCAGCACTATGGTTAGAAACAATAACAGCAATGGAAAACATATTCCTCAGACAGTCAGACAATATCATATATCATACAGCTTTTGTTATCAGAACCATAAAAGTTGCTATACATACGGGACACAGCAAGGCATGTGTGAGGACTAAGCTATTCCTTAGCAAAGGGCACATCAAAAAGCAAATACATACATCTAACCTGTTCTGCATTTTAACTGTAAGTCTATCCATTTCAGTTACTCAAAAGATAAGGATGATGTGGTTCTTGAAGTGAATTTAATAATTAATGATGAAACAGCACTTGAAATCACTTTTGAAAACAACACCATATTGCAAAAAACTTTGTCAGACGTAACAATCTGTAGCAAACTTTATTAACCTGGTAGTTAAAGAACTGATGTTAACAGAACATTACCGATTATGGGCATATTCATAGGAATTTGATGAATAATCAAGTTTTTTTGTAACCATGCACAAAATAAAAGTTAATATTAATAAGTGTAATATTCTTCGCTTTATATAACTGTTATGTGTGAAGTAAACCAAGATGATATGTTTCTGCATGAGGATTGAAAATCATAACACACCAAAATGTAGGCATGCTGGCCAGTTTCTTTATAGGCCACGCATGTTTCTTTTTAACAATCAGGTACTGCTTGTATTTATTCTAATTCCTACAGATAACGGATGAATATGGAAATTTCCATTACTCATTGGCCATTGTAGTGTAAAGGATTAACAACTATCAACACATAACTGAAAACATATGTGTAAGCAATCAGATAGGCATTCCTTTGGCTTAAAAAACTGGGACTGTAGTAAGAATGTTCACTTTATTAGGAGGAATGAATTAAAGAAGTTATGCATGTGTTATTATTCAGGCACATACTGCTACAGTAGGCGACACTGTCATAGTGTAATGGATAACTGCAAAATGCAGTCATCAGCAGCCTAGGTGCTCTAGATGTCAGTGATGCACAAGGACAGCTGATGTATGAAATGATGATGTTATATGTTGGAAAACAGATGGACATCTACAAAGTTCATAATTATGTATATATTAAACATTACTAAATAAATTAACAACATGGGAATTGGGCCCATGCTTTTATGGGGAGCAGTCGCTACATCTACTTAATTATCCCAATGAGCTAATTTTCACAACAGCTACTTAATGGTTATAAAAGCTATTTATCTGATATATATGGGATGGAGATATATCTCTAAATTCCATAGGAATGCTCATGTATATGTACAATAATCACACTTAATGTAGGGATCCACGGGCTGTCTCTGCTCCTTACTGACCCTCCGATGAAGCTCCTCCATGTCACTCTGATGCAGGTCACCATAGCGGTGGTGAACCTGCACTCCAGTCCAGTAGATCCCTGTACATCTTTGGTACTCCCTTGCAATCTGGTTCCAGATGTTGATCATCACAAAGTTCCTTGGCTTGGCTCTCATCCAATGCTCCACTCCAGCATAGATGGTCAGCATCTGAATGGTCTCCTCCTTGATCTAGTTGGGTACATGGACACATCACAGCCTCCTGGAAGTAGCCATCTCAATACTCCAATGGAAAATGTAGGATAAATGCAAAAGTTGAAAAATGCTCACTGAGGTCCCACTCAGTTCACAGGCAGCAATGGTCTGATCTATAAGTGTAGCAAAATCAATATTTAAAAATGGCTTATGTCATGTTATCAGATCATTGGAATATAACAGGCATGTGCCACACATGGTACCATTATTGATACTTATTGGGTACTTGTGCAGAAGACACGCTAAATGTGGCCAGTTTAAGTGAATATGTACAAATGGGATTCCAAAACCTAGAATTTTAATGAACCTCATTAATTATGTATGGCACAAATCGTACTTAAAGATGGGTGCACATTAGGTGCTCTTACATTTAGTGATACCTGAGTCAAAGGTTAACTGATACCTGCTAGCATTTCTATTTTGGGTACTATTAATTCTGCTAAACTTACTAATTCTCAAAGATACATGTTTAGATTTATTTTTATCGAAAATGTGTGCTTTAAGAGAAACCCCGGGATTCATGAAGCTTGCGCCAGGCGCCGGAGTAAAGTCGGCGATCTAGCACCAAATATGGCCGCTGAGCGATTCAGGTATGAGCTGTTTCCACGTACACTACCAGTGTACACCAGAGCTGCGCAGCTCCCAGTGCATGTATGCAAATTACCCCATGTGCAGCAGTGTAGCATGCAAATGAAGGTATATAGCGATTCATGAAGTGGTGCAGGCATAGCGTAAGCATGAAGAAATGTAAACCAAAAAAAGATGGTTTACATTTTGTCAAACATAAAATCAGAGCCATGAAAGCGGACCAAACTTACCTATTATAATGTTAATATATGCCAATGGCTAAATATATAGTCAATGGCATAAAAAATCATGTACAACACATAAAAAATAACATTTAATGACATGGCCACACTAACGCAAAGTAAAACCGCAGTGCATCTGTGCGCAAACGGGATTACAAGGAAAATATATTTAGATGTCATAAAACTGCAAAGTAACACAATTCATGATATTCCCATAATAGTCAATGGCACGCATGCTACACCACAACCATGGCACAAGGGTTGCTAAGGGTCTGTGACAGTGTTCTGTGCGGTAACTAGGAATTAGTAGTCAATGCCATGCAAATGAGTCAAGTAATACTGAATCGCAAATGTCCCGTTGGCATAAGGATGTACCACACGGTGTAGCGGTACAACAGGGAGGAGTGTCCTGGAGGTAAACATGACATCAAGAGAGGGGTGCGCCACTGTAGCTGTAAGCACATTGGATCATTGCTAATCCATGTTGCCTGTTGCTAAGCAAAGCCGCAGGATAGGGGTGTGGAAGTAGCCATAGCTTTGCTTAGCTGAGAGCACACAAAGTAACCAAAAGTGCATGTGAACGTGGATGAAAACGCGCTCAAAACCCGGTAAATGGCTGTACGTGGTGCGCACCACAGCTGAAACAGGAAGGATACGGGAAGACAATAAGGAAATGCTGCAGCATGGTAATTGGAGTACAAATGAGTAATTAACACCTAGGAACTCACAGTGGGCCATTGACAACAGCTAACAAGGCTGCTAGCAGCTACCTGCAGAACAGGAAAGGGGAGGTGCCGTACAGCAAAGAAAAGAGAACTGACATAGCAGAATAAAGCAAACTTGCAGTAGATCAGCTACATAACACATTTCCCAACACAATCTTGGGTTGTGAAAGTACAAAACAAGAAAGCCGTCAGCTGGATGCATGCTTGACAATGGGAGGGGAATCGGGTTGAAAATTGAAGTAAAGGGCAATAGATGAATCACGGCAGCCAAGTGAAAGTCAACATCAAAGGCCCCACAATAGCAATACCTGCTGTAAAACCAATAATTAAGATACCCCACAGCTGGAATTGCACAAACGCACCCAATTACACCAGCATCATCCATTGCACAATAGTATAAGGCGTGAAAGCCCCACACACACACTTGTGTATTTCCAGACACTCTGCACCATTGGTGTATACAGACAGGAAACTTTTAATATGTACATGTTAGGGGCCACCATAGCTTTGATTCACCAGCATGTGTTGGATACTGACAGTGGTGTGAAGGATGATGCTTACAACCATCTCAGGCACTGGAAGAGGAGAAGAGTGTTCAAACTCAGGGTAATCTACCAGGGCCTACATGATCTGGAGATAGTAGAGCATTACAGGGTGGACAGGGACATCATACAGCAACTTGTTGAGTTGTGCCAGCCACGCCTCAGAGCCAGAAGTAACAGAGGGGAACCCATCCCAGTGGACAAGAAGGTATGTGTAAGCTTGAGAATACTAGCCACAGGTACCTTCCAAAGGCCAACTGGGGATATCATGGGAATCTCACAGGCATCAGCATCCAGGGTACTCCACCAGTTCCTGGATGCCATGTTACCACATGCCAATTAGCACATATACTTCCCCCGAATGCAGGAGGAGTTGGCCAGCAATATGCATCTCTTCCACCATGTGGCAGACTACCTGGAGGTACTGGGTGCAATAGACTGCATGCACATACACATCTAGTCACCACCCGGTAAGCAGGGTAGGTGCTACATAAACCGCAAGGGATACCCCTCCATCAACTGCCAGGTCGTGTGCAATGCCCAGGGCATTATCATGGATGTGTGTGCTGGCAGGCCTGGAAGCTATCATGACTCCCACATCTGGCATGCCTCACAGCTGTATCAGGTATTTGCCAGGGGGGACATACCATATGGCCACTTGGTGGGGGATGCTGGCTATGCACTGGAACCGTGGATGATAACTCCCATCAGAAATGCACACACAGCCACGCAAGAATACCATAATGAGGCACACGCAGAAACCAGAATCATTATAGAGCTCGTGTTTGGGATGCTGAAATCACAGTTCCATTGCTTGGACATATCTGGTGGAGCCTTGCAGTACTCTCCAGGCACGTGTGCCCACATCTTCATAGTAGGTGCCATGCTACACAATATGATCCTGCAGAAACAGCTGCAGCAGGGACAGAATGGTGAAGGCCCTCACAGCCCACCACCATTGCCAAGGGACCCACAGGCACAGAGGGACTCAGACCACGAACACCCTGTGCTAGCCTCAGTAGGCAGACGGAGGCGTGCCCAGTATAACCATGCCTTGGCAAAGAGGGAACGTATAGCACACACACTGACACTGTAGGCACTCATGGACTGACACCCTTCTCCACCTGCACACACAGCAAACATGGATGGCACACACACACATGACCACCTGTAAATTGTCATGTATAGGTGGTCTACTGTGTGCATCCTACATAGGTAGCCCTCAACTATTGTACACACAACCACCATTGGCACAAGGTAAGTCAATACCTGAACAGTAAATTAAGCTATCAGCATGTGTCCATACTGTATGTAGAGATTCATAGATACATAGGTAGGTACATGCCCAACTGCCAAGGCCACTCATAAGCATAGGCAAAAAGTGTCTGCTGTCACCACCCCATTGATTAGCTAACTGTCCCTCTGTGGAGCAGAGCCAATTGCGTGATCCCTGGGGTGTATCCACTGTTCCCCACCCACTCTGCAAGTATTCCCTGGAGTGTTAGTGAGGGGTTTTATATAACGTAATCAGGGATGTAGTTCCAAATAATGGGGAGTATCCCTGACAGAAATCTTCTCATGTTTACATGTTACATAGTATACCTTAAACACAGTTTGCATATATAGGTAGTTTTCCACAGAATAATAAACATGTGGAACATACAACCGCTGAAATGTGCTTTAATCACCCTTGCACTACTAGTGCCTGCTGAGAGGTAAAATATCACTGTCAGGATTAGAACATGCAACCATGTACATAATCTTTACAATAACATACCACCAAGCTACCTGAGATGTACCAATGGTAGTTGTGTATACTGACAGGATAAAACATAAAAGGTAGGAATGTGTGGAAATAGGACAAACCGGCTTTACCCAATGAAAGGTGTATGTTATATATATATATATATATATATATATATATATATATATATATATATATATATATATATATGTGTGTGTGTGTATATATATAAATATATATATATATATATATATATATATATATATATATATATATATATATAAAATATATATACATATCATCATATATATATAAAGAGAGAGAAAGGGAGAGAGAGAGATATATGTCAATATATGGGGATATACATATATATGTAGATATATAGATAGGTTAACAACATCTACTTTACCATGGAGGTACATATAAATGGGATACCTACCACATACCAACTGCCTTACATAACAACGTGCATAATCTGAGGCTTAAGGTCCAAAAGAACACAGTACCAAAACACCAGATACACGAGGTTTAAAATCACGATGTTAAGGGACAGTTAGTCAGTGCTTCTGGTTTTGCAGTTCAGGTAGGTTACTGTGTGTAAGTTTGTTTCTGAGGGCTGTAGTGTGTGTAAGTGTATGTTCTGAGTGTGGTGTGTGTCCTTGGGGGATTGTAATGTGTGGGTGTGGGTTAGCTTTGTGCTTCTGCGCGATCTAGGAGGTAGAATATTAAAGTGGGGGGTGTGGGGGACGCAGACACCTACATGAGGGGTTTAGGGGGGCTTGCCCACCTGCTCATATGTAGTGTAGGATGGTTTGTTTGGATGTGGTGGGTAGCAGTGTGTCTGTGTTTGCATGTGTGTGTGTTGCATGTTCGTGTTACTTTCACGAGTTACTGTCGCTGTCGGTAATGTGGGGTATGGGAGTCTGGACCCAGTACTGTGTGCGTCGGAACTGTGTGGTTTCGGGATTCCATAGGTATCCCGTATACAGCGGTTGAAGTGTTCATATATGTGTATAACGTGGTCCATAGCAATCACACATTCCGCCACAACCAACCTTTATGAACAAAGGATATGGAGAGTATATGCCTATACACTATTACAAATATGTGTTATGGACATGAGCCAATGATAGTGTTACCACCTATCCCACTTTACGAGAGACAGTCCCTCTTTGGGATGTTGTGTCCTGACCAGATATATTAAACGTGGCAAATGTCCTGGGATTGTAGGACATAATTATGTCCCATATGTAATGTAATAGTTGCATACAATAGTTCTTTCTGTATCTAAAATACCTACATGTTACAAGAAACAGGATAAGCAACTAAACTGCTACAAGAATAAGCTTATATTTAGGCAAGAAAGGAAAGTTCTATCCCTTGTACTGACCATGGGTTTGTGTCGACCTGTAAATTCTGATGTGTGTCCCGAAAATGTCCCACTATGGCCATATGAAAAGGTGGCAACCTTAGCCCAAGAGGGTCAGTCACCAACACAATGACAATGACTGCAAATACCTATGACAGAAATACACAGCTTTCATGTAGCAACACTTTTATTACATTCTGATGTGTTTCCGAAAGGATTCAAAGACTAACATCACCTGCATGCTTTACAGGAACCACATAACAGTGCCTTAATGAATCAGCCTGCAATTACCATAGTACTAGTCCACTAAAGGATAAGTGTTCAATTACGGAAGGAACCCTCACGCACATATCGATTATGTATAAAAGCAGTTCCTACACACCTGCATCTGCTATGCACATCCACCAACATCACCCCCACACCCAAGCAAATTACAATACAAACTGTAATAACATCACAAATCATTCACTCCCTGTACGACATCTGCAGAAGCCTTAACATACCAAGTCAGAGACACACTAACATGGCCCTATGTGAAATAGTTGCTGTTATACAATGGAACAGCTGCTGATGTTACAGGGTTTGTTTGCAATAATCCCGTTTCAGAGGGTTGTGTGTACACCAGGATGTGTTACCAATTACTGAGTAACAGCACAGTATGCTACACTTGTACACCAAATCAAGGATGTCTGGTGAGCACACTGTAAACCACATAACAGTTCATGTATAGCCATACACCCTTGAGCTGCCCAAACATCCTTGCCAGACTTAAATATCTGCAGAAGTATAAGGTACAAACAAACCCTGCATAAGTAACAATGTTCTGAAATATAACAGTTGTACTCACATGTAGAACAAAATTGTCTTGCCATTACACACAGTCCACGGGAGTCATGAAGCTAATATATCTCTGTCTGTCTCCATATAGCTGATGAAATACATCACGAACAACACATCCAGGCCATCTTCCTCGAAAGTAAGGCAAACGGACAACACCCAAAAGGAGTACTCAGTTATACACCACTGTTGCCATGGTATTGGCTAATGGAGTAGCTGCACAGCTGATGTGCATCTAATTAACTACTTTGGAACACCAATTAGTGGTTAGGATACAATGTTACCGATATTTAACTAGAAAAGGATGGCTTATCACACATTCAAACCATCCGTATATACCAGCAGAACATTACAAAGAAGATTGAAACACAAACTGAAAAGGATTGAATCAACAGTTAACAACACCTCGGGTTACTAATAAGGTATTTAGAACAGTCAGTATGTCTGTGTATTTAGTACCTTTTCTGTAGTATTTAAAGTGCACTCAATCCATATTGTGGAAACAGTTATCTTGTAGTGATGTATTGTTGAGCATAGTAATGCTTGTAGTATTTGTGTGTACTGCTGTAGGTCACAAGGCAAACACCGCATACACCACAGGGGATGATATATAAGGGCTTTGAACACAAATATTCCTCACCAGCCGCTGTCAGTGGCAGGGCTGGTCCAACAAGTATGTGCTATAACAAGGGATAGTATATGTTGATATATTGTAACAGTAGCCATATGTATGGGTGTATTACTAAGAATAACACGTCGAAGGTTGGCCCACTGTGCAATTATGATTTGCATTGTG
Organism: Protopterus annectens; assembly: GCF_019279795.1. Classification (NCBI taxonomy): domain Eukaryota; kingdom Metazoa; phylum Chordata; order Ceratodontiformes; family Protopteridae; genus Protopterus; species Protopterus annectens. The sequence goes on from NC_056733.1 coordinate 1,384,063,516, forward strand.
GGATATTGTGTCAATAACTGTGTAATGTACAGTATTGTAGGCAGATATGTATTACAAGTTACACAGCATTACTGTTATGTTAGGCAAACATTAGTTATGTCTATTGGCATTTACAATACACAATAACAGGATACATATGACGTTTAGTCACCCAACAGTTTATCAGCATGATAGCAAAGTAAAATGGAAGAGCTAGTTAACTATCCATGCACATAAGACATGTAATAAGTGCAAAGGTAGGTACTAGGCTGTCTTACCAAGGGTATTTATAAGCCTAGCTAGAGTGTGTCGGCTTTCGCCACCCCCATAGGTTAGTTCTCTGTGCCTCTGAACGGCAGAGCCATTAGTTCCATGTGCCTCTGTCCAGCAGAGCCACTGCAGTGATCCCCAGGGTACATGTCAGTCTCCCATCCACACGTCAAGGTTTCCCTTGAAGAGTGCTAGTGAGGGGTCCTGCCTGATGTACATTGGAATCGTGTTCCAAAGCATGGGGAGTGTCCGGTTTAGGAATCTATCCGTCCAGCACGTCCTAGTCATCATTGTGGTTAGGTGTATATCCCTAGAGCATGTGGCTCTCAGGGGTCTCTGTTTAGATGGAGCATATCCAGCAATACTGGGCTGGACATGGGGCTTGTATGTCAAGCAGAGATCACCTGTGAGTATGCGGTATGCAACCGAGTACAGCTGGAGTTTCTTAGGTTGGGCTGCATAGGTCATGTGTTTGAGATGAGTAATCGTCTTGGTGTGGTACTGTTGTGGTTTTCCAAGCTGTTGCAGTTATCTTGTAAGGTATATCCCAAATGGGGTGTTGTATCCTTTAATGGGTCTAATAAGTCATGAGTAGAGAGGCACAAGGGCCTCCTTTGATCTGGATGTGAACCCATTAGAGATTAGAGGGGCCATGTAGAAGGATATTCTAACCACCTTGTCATTATGGGTATCGAATGAGAGATTGCTATCTACTGGGGTTCCCAGATCCTTTATTACCTTTTCTGTATACAGGGGACTATCACCTATGTGGTAGTCTGTGAGTAAGTAGTTATATCCAAAGGGGATGACTATGCGCTTTTTGGCATTCAGCTTGAGGCCATGATATTGACACCAAGTATCCGTCTCAGTGCGACCCTTCCAGAGGGTGTCTGTAACAGCTGGGGAAACAATTATTTCCCCTAGTTTGCAGTTGTCTGCAAACCTTTTCAGCCAAAGCCCTCCTGTGCTTGCCTGTATGTCAAAGAATTATATACCGAACATGAGGGGTCCTAGGACTGAGCCCTGGGGGACGCCACTTGTAATTGGTATACAGTCGGACCTAGGGTATGCAACTCCCACTGTGTGGGTTCTGTCCGTGAGCCACTTTGCAAACCATCACATGACGTAGGGGTTAATGTTCAGGTGGATGGGTATGTTGATAATACCAGAATGAGGAATGGTATTGAAAGCCTTTGAGAGATCTATGTAGGCTGTGTGGACCTCCTTACCCTCATCTAATGCCTTGGTAACTGTCTCTAAGAAGTCCACCAGGTTTAGGAGGCATGATCTGCCCTTAACAAAGCCAAACTGGGAGGGGTCAAAGGTTTGGAGGTACCCAATGTCTTTGTGACTGAGATCCATGATGTGCTCCATAGCCTTGCAGACCAGGCTAGTCAGGCCTATAGGGCAATAGGTCCCGTGGTCCATTGTGGCGCCACGTTTGTGGAGTGGGATAACTGTTGCTGTGTGCCATTCAGGGGGCACTAAGCCCGATGCGAGGCTATTATTGAACATGGTGTGTAGGTGGGGAGCCAGTACGTTCTGAAGTTCGTATAAAACGCAGTCTGGGATGTTGTCCGATCCCATGGATGTTGTGATATTGGCTTTAGAGAGTGCTGCTTTGAGAGGGCGGGGGGAAAGATAGCACTGAATCTATCTGCCAGGATGTTGGCAATATCAGTTGGTTCTGTAATGTTCGTGCCTTTGTGCTGTAACTCAGAGCAGATCTGGGTGTTGACATTGAGATATGTGACATAGCTATAGAATGCTTTGTGGTTGTTGTTGGAATTAGAGGCAGTTTTGTTTTCATAGCTAGCTTTGGAGGATCTTATAAGGGATCTCACCTTCTTACTGAGGCTGGCCAGGGAGCTCCTCCATGCATGGGATTGTACTCTCGTTTGCAACAGTGTCTTCCTCCTGTAGTACAATTTGTTTATGGCAGGGGAGCAACAGATTGGTTTCCTTAATTAAGAGTATAGCATCTTGGTTCTGTTTGGGATAGCACAATCCATGCACTTGTGCAAGTGCTTATAGAGTGCATTTGTGTAGGATTCAGCAGTTGTAACAGTATTGTCCATCTGCATGGGTGTCAAGACGTTCACCATGTCTGTCTTAAGAAGCATGAAGTTGGCTTTGAAGACATATTATACTGTGGTTCCCTCAATGGGGGGGTGGGGGTGGGATGTGGATATTAACCGTGTTCAGCTCATGGTGAGATCGGACCAACGAGGAGTTGACTTCATGTGTGGAGCACCAGTCACTCATGTTGGTAATGCCTAGGTCTAGGATATTGTTGCCCCAGGTGGGTGTGTCGATATGTTGATCCAGGGCATTGGTGTTTATGAATTCCAGAAAGTGTTGAGCTAATTAGTTGGTACACGAGTAGTTTTCTCAGTTAATGTTGGGGTAGATTCAGTGAGACTATGTGATGAGTGTGGTGTGGTACGAATGTTTACCTTCTCCACATGACTGTCAGGGTCAGGCTTGGTTGGAGAGAGCTTTACCTCCAGTTTGGCTAAATAAGTGCATGTCTCACAGGTTGTAGTGTTGGGTGGTAGGTGGAAAGGATTGTCTGTGTACATGAGGCAATGTGTACATTGCCTCAAGATGTCTAGATTCATCAGATATACAGGAGAGAACACTGGCAGTTGACTCTTGGACATGCCTGAATATAGAACTACTTTCCCCTAAATAAGTGAGGAAAGTGAGTACAAGAGCTATTTTACTCTAAGCAATTGAGAAAAGTATGCACAAAACCTGTTTACCTCTAGGTAATGATGAAGATTGAGTGCTATAGTAATTAGTAGCTTACGTAGTGCTTACAAGTTCTGAACAAGTGCTGAGCATGAATAAACAATCCAGATAGGGTCTTGGATAACATAAACACACTACCCCCCCAACAGGTACACAATCATATATCCATGTACACCACAGGGCCCCTGTACCCACAACTATGCAGGTACAAGCTGCACTCAGGCTGCATTGGACCTGTCCACATCACAGGTTGTATCATGCACATATGGCAAAACAAGATGCTCTCCACGTACACATAATGTAAAACATAGCTCTCTGTCAGGCTGTGTACACACTGAATGGTGCACACCAACAGGTATCACAACCCACAAAGGGGGAGACACCACTGATAATGGGAAGTACTGCACTACTACCCTGCTGAGTCTGGTCTGGAAGGCCATGAACCTTGATGAAATAATTGATGTCAGCAGTACAGATGTAGATGACAGTAAGGTTGATTTCACACTGCATATCATAACCTTGCCAGGTCATAGGACATCATCACCCATACTGTGTACCACCTACACTCGGTATACTAGATGTACATTCCTATGTCACAGGAGTGTTTTGCAACAGGACAGCTGGCAGAACCAACACTACAGAAGGTGTCTGAATAATACACGCTCATCACACCAGTGGCAGCTACAGTAAGTCAGAGTTAATGAATTATATTCCCCCTCATTGTAGTCCATACTTCACAGACAAACAGAAGGCATCTGCCTATTGAAGTATGTGAATGACTGTGACCTAGGAGCAATAGCCGACTCAGGAGTGTTGTGGACAACATACAGAAGGGGCTTTGTGGCTGAGGTGTGTGTGACATATGGCCACAATCTGACAGCTACATATTGCATTGTCACCCCTATGTTAATAACCTTGTACCCATGAACTATCACCTAGGCAGCGGTCAACATAATGGACACTTGTGTGTAAGGGATGCAGCTGGGCAGTTGTCTTTCCTGTGATAGCTACGTCACAACACCTGTCAGGTAGTCATATGTGGCAACCCTAATAATGAAAGGGTGCCATCCATGAATTTAGAGATCATTGTCCAGTCATATACAACACTCAAGTGACCCATATCAGATCACATATTGCCTTTAAGGGGTATTGGCCATGTGCAGATGGCCTACATCAGCCTTCCCATTCCCCATCTCCACTATGTAGCATGATGCAAACCCTGAATAAATCCATGCCCAACCCAGTGATGTTGGACTTGCTACACATACACATCCTGATCTCAAACACATACTTCATGGACATCCACCTTCCACATGCTGGACAGATCCTTGTCCCATACACTTTACATAGTCCTGCCATACTATGCATTCCTGTCCATCAAAGCTGCACATCTCTCCCCTCTCAGACATGGTGTGATGACTGCATGGTAAATGTATCATTACCCCTGTGGATCAGTAATGTAGCACTGCTCCACCTGGCCCCACAGACCCACCTGTCGGCTACTGTCAGATATCCTCTCATCCTAGATTCATACATGGCCCATGCTATAGTTGATATCCATCCCTGCAAATACCATCTGGCTAGCCAGTGTCCCATGTGTATCATATGTGCCACACAGATGATACATGGCAGGATGTTGAGTTGCTGTACAGTGCCATGTAGATGTATATGGCAGAACGCATACATGTAAAACCTTATGTGAGCAGGTCTGCAGGGTCACAGGTCATGTCTAAGGCAGTGTAAGTCTTTATATGTGATATATACACAGCATCAAGGTCGACTGCATTAATGTGGACACATCCAGCCATGTGCTGATAGGTAGGAACACCAGTACAGGCAAACAGACATGCCCACATCAAGACAGCATCCACATGGAGTATGAGCAATGTAATCAGGTGACACACACACATATATGGTGGTAATATCCACTCACCATTGAGTGTCACATGTGTGTGACACAAACACGTCAGTGTCATGTAGGTTTGCAAATACAACTATTTAAACTTAATAAATGTGATACACATGCATGTTCAGTTGTAGCTCTGTATGTCTCTGTGAGTTACTGTGACCTGCCTCCATCATTATGTCTTCCAGGTATGCCGCGTGCAAAGTTATCTATTTTTACCCGCTTGGAGGATGAGGCCCTCATCCCATACCTACTTGACAATCATGATATCCTTTTCAGCCATGTGCCACAGGATGCACAGCAGCGGGATGCCCTGTGGATGGAACTTTGCAGGAGGGTTAATGATGTGGGTGGCCACAACCGCACATACCAGCAGGTGCGCAGACACTGTACAGACCTCATTAGATGGGCGAAACAGCGTGCAAATGCAATCGCCAGGGAACAAGGTGCAACAGGTGGTGGACCACCAACCCAGCCCCCACTCACTCGTACCGAGGAGCTACTGGCCAACCTGGGGACACCTGCAGAACCACATCCACAAACCCTAGCCGATATTGTGGAGGTGGGTGTCTCTCAACCACTGAGCTTGGAGTTGCCTGGTAAGTCAGTACTGCACCTATAACAACTATATTCTATATAGTTGCATGTGTCACTGTACAACATGTAATGTAACATCATATGCAAGGCATGTATACACACATGCCGCATAATATAGTATACTACTCTGTGTATGCACACATGTACATACACCATAGTATAATCTAATGTACTGGTGTATGTGTTAACATGCACATTGCACCCTGTAGCCATCATACAGGCGTGGATAATGCTCATACTGCTGTGTTACTCCTATTTAGGTATCTCTGGCATTCCTCTGCAACAGCCCATTGCAGGTGAGACTGTTATTATTTATCAGGAATCATAATGCACAGATCTATCTGCCATGTGGACATTTACAACATGTACACATAATGTATGGTCCTGTCACAACATACAGGTCAGACCTACAATGCATCACAATGCCTACCCATGTGCAACACTTGCAAACTATGTGAATCATCTCACCGACATGAATCCTCACAAACTGTTATTGCTAGATGTGTGGACAGCTGTGCATACAATGGTGGAAGTGCTGTTCACTGTAGGGACATGTACTACAGATCTGAACTACACATGTTGGGAAAACAAACAGTACTACACAGTGGCCTGGGGTATGGCCAGCCCACAGGATTCACTGGTGTGGATCATAGCCCTGCTATGAATGTCACACAATGTGATGTGCTATCTTGACATGTCCATGACATCTAGTGGCCTGGCTGCAACACTGCCTATCTAACCTGAAAACATATCCCACATACCACCCTTTGTCTGCATAACCCTGTCATCAGTGGAGCATATGACATCTATGGGTGTATGCCATATGGGACAACACACACATGTGAAATAGATGCCTGTCACAATAATTTGGCCAACACAGGTACACACATGGCCATGGAGAATGATCAGAGACATGTTGAAACACACACAGTAGACGTGATGTGCTTGTGTGTACACCCTGTTGTACAATGGCTACACATGGTCCAGCTATGGCCTTTGTTTAATGGTTATATTGTAGATGTGGAACACTAGACATCCTACAGGCCTGAGCACATCCTGTGTAGGCGTAACATCAATCCACTACATAAGATGTGTTGAACATCTTGAGGATGTCATAACATGATAGCAGTCACCTGTACAGTTTCCACATCAGCCCACAGATACAGTACATTCCCCTTGCTGGTGTCGGACATCAATGTCATACTTACTCCTCGTGTGTGTGTGTGTGTGTGTGTGTGTGTGTGTGTGTGTGTGTGTGTGTGTGTGTGTGGTACACAGATGTCAAGTGGGACATGGAGTACTGACATGTTTGCCATGTCTGGCCATAGTTGCCAGACAGCAGCAATATGGTTGCAGATGTGTAGGGGTGTCATCTGTATACCCTTCAGTCACCTGTGACACAACTTCCACATCATGGTTTAGTGTGTATACACCTCAGTGACGTGGGTCACATTCCACAGTATATATGTATTGTATCTGAACCCAGTCATGGCTATGAACTGTGTCTGTAACTCACATAGTATAGCAACAGAGACGCCTCATGATTCCCTGCAATGGCCATGCACATCAGCTAAATGTACAGTATATCTGCAGGGCAGACAGACAACACTGCATTGGGACACCATTACCACACTGTATATTTGATAGGACACCATTGTGTTAAACATGTATGCATGTCATTGCACACGTCAGCAGATCACATGTCATACATGTGATTGTCAAGGTCATATGCCACACATCAGGCAGGTGTACTGTTAACCCGTGCTGGTTTACATGGTGTTACACAGGGATGTATGCTAACTACTACTATGATTGTGTAATTTGCATGCTGTCTGCTATGACACATGCATGCTGTTGTGTGCAACCCAGGGATGTATGATAACTATCACTATTATTGTCTGCGCTGCATGCCATCTGCCGTATCACATGCATGTTGCATGCCTTCTGTCATATCACATGCGTGTGTGTGTGTGTGTGTGTGTGTGTGTGTGTGTGTGTGTGTGTGTGTGTGTGTGTGTGTCTGTGTGTCTATTGTATAGACTGTAATGTACAGTTCTTGTCTGCCCTCACAGGTGATGTAGGTGCATTGCCCTCCTGCGGTACATCTGATGTTAGCGTCCTCACAGACTCTAGCAGTGATGATGAATATATGATTGAGGCACAGGCAGAGTTGTCAGGGGCTGAAACTGTGCAATTGGTTGCCATTCCAGCTATATAGGTTCATAGGTTCATAGGTTGGTACTGAGCTATCTGCCCGAAGGCATATATTAGCCCAGCCACGTTGTGCGTTATTCACCGCCCCTTTAGTAGTTCCCTAGACCCTTGTACTAGCAGCTAGTACCCTTGGCCCCTATCTAGTAGTGCTGTTGGTGTGATCCCCGGTGTGAACTTTCTGTTACCCATCCACTCATCAAGGTTCCTCTTGAAGAGTGATAATGAGGGGCTCTGTCTTATGTAGATCGAGACCCTGTTCCATAGTAAGGGAAGTCTCTGCGAAGGGAATCTATCCCTCCAGCATGTTCTATTCATTGTTGTGTTGAGATTTACATCCCTAGAGCATGTAGCTTCAGTAGATTTGACTTTGCTAAGATGGAGCATGTTCAACAATTCTGGGTTGGACATGGCTCTGTACGTTAGACAGAGATCGCCTCTGAGAAAGCGATATGCAACAGAGAACAGTCTTAGCTTTTTCAATCATGCTGCATAGGGCAACTGTTTGAGGCCAGTAATTCTCTTGGTTAGGTACCTCTGTGGTCTCTCCAGCTGCTGGAGATGTCTAGCCAGGTACATTCCAATTGGTGCATTGTACTCAATAATGGGTCTGATGAGGGAAGAGTAGAGGGGCACCATTACATCCTTAGATCTTGATGCGAACCCTTTCATGATCAGATGGGTCACATAGAAGGATTTTCTAACCACTTTGGCAACATGGTTATCAAAGGAAAGCTAGCTATCTACTTGGGTCCCTAGATCCCTTATTTCTTCTACAGATTTCAGGGGATTACATCCTATGTTGTAGTTTGCGGGTACTCTGTTTTTTCCTAAGGGGATTACTATGCATTTTTTTGCATTTTGCTTGAGACCATGGCTTTGACACCATGCATCAGTCTCATTTAGGCCCTTTTGGAGAATCTCCATGTCGGCTGGAGACTCAATTATAGCACCCAGTTTGCAGTCGTCTGCAAACTTAGTCAGCCACAGCCCTTCCGTGCTTGCCTGTACTTCTGAGAAGTATATGCCAAACAGGAGGGGCCCCAGGACAGAGCCCTGAGGCACACCACTCTTTACTGGTCTGGATTCGGACATAGATCCCGCTACTCTTACTTTATGGGATCTGTCTGAGAGCCAGTTTGCGATCCACTTTGTGACGTAACGGTTTATGCCCAGGCTGATGAGCTTATCAATAATACCCGAATGGGGAATGGTGTCAAATGCTTTAGCAAGGTCAAGGTAAACTGTGTGTACCTCCTTTCCCTTATCTATAGCCTGAGTAACTGTCTCAAAGAAATCCACCAGGTTCAGGAGGCATGATCTGCCATTGACAAAGCCGAACTATGTGGGGTCCAGTGACTGGAGGTTCCAATCTCTCCATTTATGAGTTCCATAATGATTCGCTCCATAGCCTTACAGATCAGACTGGTCAGGCTTATTGGTCGGTAGTTCCCAGGGTCAGTTGTAGCCCCACCCTTGTGTAGTGGGACCACCGTTGCCGTGCGCTATTCTCTGGGCACATATCCTGTGGAGAGGCTGAGACTGAACAGGGTATTAAGATGCGGGGTTAATTCCTTTTGGAGCTCGCATATGACACAGCCTGGGACACCATCCCCCTCATCCCGCACACAGATCCCATGCCTGAACATACCCCATCATCAGTGGCCATAGAGGAAGGACAGTTGGCGCGTGGTAGCTTGGAACAGGAAAGTTTGGGGGCTATGGAAGGTGTGCCTACACACCATGGTGTCAGCCAACTGACTGGTGGTGCCTTACACAGGCACATGGCCAGTGCTGCTCATAGGAGGACCTCGGCCAACATGCTCCTGCAAGACATAGCACAGCAGCTGGTGTCACCAGATGCATGTTTCAGGCTGTAATGGAGGCACAGGCACATGCTGAATGGCACAACAGAGAAGATCAGAGGCTTCAAAGGGCTGCTGTCTGTTCTTTAAACAACAACATCCAAGCAATGGTAAATGCTCAACAGCAGATTGCTGAAGCTTTGGATAGATGGTTGGGTGACATGGTTGGAGTCCTTGACCATGGCATGACAATCCACGAGTGTGAGCTGTCTGTGTTGGAACATCTGGTAGGAATGAGGTGTTGGGCACGTGGACGTAGGCCTGCTACATCTCCTGTTTCAGGTCTACGTGTTCGAGCTACTTCACATGTCTGCTCCCATAGGAGCTGTAGCAGCAGCAGTGCATCTGGTGCTGTGCTGTCCACACCACGACACAGCAGGCCATGTGGCACGTGACCCGAGACGGTCCCAACAGAGACACATTTCTAGTGGACAAGTGACATCAGACAGTACCCAATCTGCACCTTTGCCTGGTAGTGCCCGTGCAACCCCTGGCAGACACAGGTCACATGTCCATGGCCGGACACCATGAACTCTAAAACCTCACCTGTACTGTCTGCAGCTGTCAATAATACCCCTGTGTAGGCCAAAAACATGGCAGAACTGTGTGCATACATACACTCACACACTGGAAACATATCTAGGGCACCACAACAGACACATGCATAACATCCACACATGCCCAATTAGATCAAAGACCCTAACCCACACACATGATGTCATCCAATGGTGCAGACTAGGCCTCTGGCAAACATTATCACCCTGTGCATATGATGATGCCTGTGCTGCATCCCTGACATCCACACCATTGGTGCAGGGACATGCTCATATGGTCTGATGCACAGGGCGAACAGACTAGGAAGATAAGTGTAGTTTACAATTGTTGAGTACTGTTGACAGGCAGCAGACATACCATGTACTACAGGTGTACAATGCATTTCGTACTGTTAACAGTATGTGTCTTGTGTAACAACAGTAACTGCATGTTGGTCATGATGTTCTGCTGTCCTCCTTCAGGTCTAATTGCATGTGCCAGTGGATGTCAGTGTTTGCAGTTAGTGTCCCATATGTCAATGTGGACTACTCACATGTATGTATGAATATTCCAGCACCGTGTAGCTGCCACATCCCAGTGAAAATGCCACACGTTCCAAACACATCTACTGATCCAAGAGCATGATAGCTGTGCATTAAGCTACTGTGGCTACAGACATGACATCCATAAAGGGTAACATCACAGGTACAGTTATATAGAGTGGTGAGGTAAGAGAGTGGTCTAGCTGATTACAAGGGTAGAGGCCAGTGGGAAGTGTGATGCCTCATTGGGAATCAGTAATACACGTTCCCATGACAGGATGCCAACACACAACTGCACCCACACACTCAGGTATTGACACACATGTATTCAGTGACACAGTAACACCCACACACTCACGGATTCACTGACACAGTAACACACACTCGCACACAGTTGCTACTGGTGAGGTGAGGACCCCTGCCTATGTGCAAATCATCATTACAGTACTGTGCACCTACATGATGCGCCACAGAGAATACACATGTACAGGTAGTCAGTATGGCCTAAGATCGGGTAGCCCTGTATAGTAGTAGTAGTCGTCCATTCCACAGATGGGCATACTCCAGGTCAGGATGGATTCCTACTTTAAACACAGAGGTTCACAGGTATGTACATCTTAACTGCCAGCATTCCTATTGATGTCCACATTCCTAGAAGGTCATAATAACAGCCTTGAAATGTATAGTCTGTGTGGCGTGACTCATAAGTATGTAATATTGTAATAGTAATCTGTAAATAGGCAGGTGTCCCATTCCCACCATTGGTGTGTGTGTGTGTGTGTGTGTGTGTGTGTGTGTGTGTGTGTGTGTGTGTGTGTGTGTGTGTGTGTGTATGTGTGTGTGTGTGTGTGTATGTCTGTCCCCATTTGCCAGAGGACTGTAAATTGCTTTTAGACTGCTCATACTCCATACAATTCGTATACCCACCTTTGGCAAGGCTGATGATGACACCCACCTACAAATACACCTCTAGGAGTGCTGTGTCCCAGTAATCTCGGTAGCGTGTTCTGTAACTGTGTAATGCTGTAGTGTAATAAAGTAGTTAGGTTGGTGTTCTAGTCCCACATTTGCCGTGTGTCCCTGAGGGCTGAGTAATGCTTTTAGACTGCTCACACTCCATACATTTCTTATACCCACCTTTGGCAAGGCTGATGATGTCACCCATCTACAAATACATCTCTGGGAGTGCTGTGTCCCAGTAATCTCGGTAGCACGTTCTGTAACTGCATAATGCTGTAGTGTAATAAAGTAGTTAGGTCGGTGTTTTAGTCCCACACTTGCCGTGTGTGTATGTGTGTCCTCGTCTGCCTGAGGACTGAGTAATGCTTTTAGACTGCTCACACTCCATACATTTCTTATACCCACCTTTGGCAAGGTTGATGAGGTCACCCACCTACAAATACACCTCTGGGAGTGCTGTGTCCCAGTAATCTCTGTAGCGCATTCTGTAACTGCATAATGCTATAGTGTAATAAAGTAGTTTGATCAGTGTTCTCATCCCACACTTGCTGTGTGTGTGTGTGTCCCCATCTGTCTGAGGAGTGAGTAATGCTTTTAAACTGCTCACACTCCTTACATCTCTTATACCCACCTTTGGCAAGGCTGATGATGCCACTCACCTACAAATACACCTCTGGGAGTGCTGTGTTCCAATAATCTCTGTAGTGCATTCTGTAACTGCGTAATACTGTAGTGTAATAAAGTAGTTAGGTCAATGTTCTAATCCCACACATGCTGTGTGTGTCCCTGAGGACTGAGTAATGCTTTTAGACTGCTCACACTCCTTACATCTCTTATACCCACCTTTGGCAAGGCTGATGATGTCACCCACCTACAAATACACCTCTTGGAGTGCTGTGTCCCAGCAATCTATGTAGCGCATTCTGTAACTGCATAATGCTGTAGTATAATAAAGTAGTTAAGTCGGTGTTCTAATCCCCCACTTGTGTGTGTGTGTGTGTGTGTGTGTGTGTGTGTGTGTGTGTGTGTGTGTGTGTGTGTGTGTGTGTCCCTGTCTGCCTGAGAACTGTGTAATGCTTTTAGACTGCTCACACTCCATACATTTCTTATACCCACCTTTGGCAAGGCTGATGATGTCACCCACCTACAAATACACCTCTGGGAGTTCTGTGCCCCAGTAATCTCTGTAGCGCGTCCTATAACTGTGTAATGCCGTAGTGTAATAAAGTAGGTAGGTTGGTGTTGTAATCCCACACTTGCTGTGTGTGTGTGCATCCCTGTCTGCCTGAGAACTGAGTAATGCATTTAGACTGCTCACACTCCTTACATTTCTTATACCAACCTTATGCAAGGCTGATGATGTCACTCACCTACAAATACACCTCTGGGAGTGCTGTGTTCCAGTAATCTCAGTAGCGTGTTCTGCAACTGGGTAATGCTATAGTGTAGTAAGGTAGTTAGGTCAGTGTTCTAATCCCAGACATGCCAAGTGTGTGTCTGCCTGCGTTAGACAAGATCAGTGCTTTGTAGTATTCGCTGTAGCATGTGCCCTAAACGTGTATTGCTGCAGTGTGATATGGTAGGGTTTGTATACAGGACATGGCAAGTGTGTGTTTGTCTATCAGAGCCAGTGTAGAAGTGGCCATGATTGTCTTACCATTGGGAGCGGGTTTTGTAGTTTTCCTATATGGTATCGGTTTTATGACACATTGGCACCTCACGAGGAGTACAGCTGTCAGTCAGCCACGGGACTGTGTTGGCAAGCCATACCCATAAATCTGGCAAAAGGCCTGGTGAACTAAGTATGCAGCCCTACTAGTACCCGGTATATGTCCCGCACCCATGTGCCATGCACAAACAGACTTGCCTAGGATATCCCGCTAGGTTGCTAGTAGCATGCACATTGAGGACAGATAGTAAGCATGGTGTGAATGCAGTGGCCTGCAGAGGACATGGCACCCTGTACAGTGGTACAATAGGCACATATATGCGGACATTGTGCCTTCACTATGTTCCACACTGAATGCCTGCAACATATGCGGTGCCATCAAATGTGATCCACAAAGGCCAGACAATGCTGTACGTGTGCCCTGTATGGACCCATGCCACTGACACCATGGAATACCTGTATCATACTATGCATGCAGATACAGGGCTGACCTGCTCACTATAAGCAGGTTTCACCACACCAGGCCAGTACTGGCATATCGGGGTATAACAGGCTGTGTACACAACATGTGTCTGCCAAACAGGTACACCTGTACATGTCACTGTACAGTATTGTGGGACATGCACATCCCAGGCAATGTCCATGTGAAGGACTATCAAACACAGACATGGCATGCATTGCAAAGCTATGGCCATACACATTGGTAACCAGGATGTCAGGCCAGATAATGCAGTACCCATCTGTGTGGGACATTGCAGACACTACACCGCTGCACTGCACACCATTGTCGGGTGATGCAATGCCAAGGATTACCCCTCACCCAGCCTTGTACAGCCATCTTGCACAGCCAACCACTACACACCCATGAAGCAATGCATACCTGCATGCCAGTACTGGCACCCTGTGTCTGCATGTGGGTTGTGATGCTCCCAACCACAGTCACTCCCATTTTAACCGTCGTTGGCATACCAACAGATGTCAAGCACTTTCACATGCCCTAGCCCATAGAACCTCCAGATATCCCCTGTGGTGCATGTGGTCCTTTGCATTACTGCAGTGTGGCAAACTAAGTAGTTACGTTGTATATTTGTGGCCCAGGCAAAGGTGTCAATGCATGTCCATTAGAGAGTGTGGTTGTGGTGACAATGGCATCCATTCATGTGGACAGCTATGTGTGCCACACCTAATGCATGTCTACTATATCTGTTGCAGATGTCATTCACCTACACACATATGTTATTACAGCACAGCAACATGTCACCTTTGTGGCTCATTTAGTAACGTCATGCACATGCAATAGTAATGAGTAGTCAGAGGTTTGACCCCTGTACTGTTTGGCGTGTGGCAGATGATGCTTATGGTTAAGTCTCCAAGCCCTTCCCTGGTGTACTTTGCCTGTCCTACCCACACACTCTCTGGTGGATGTGAAGGAGTACACCTGCACAGCAGCAGCAGCATGTGTATTGTAAGTGATGGACATGGTCAGGTGATGGCCTCCGCACCTATTGCCATCCTCCTCTAGTTGTTTGCATGTGGTACAGCTGTGATGGTGTTCCCATAGCCATTCGCATGATAAACACAGTACACTATCTAGGGATACATGTTGTTATCTGGCCATGACAGTCGCTGTGAGTGGTACCTGGATGTGGTGTTCTGACATGGCATCACAGATGATATCTGGATGCACCTCAATCATTTTCCACAGTGGGAAATAGCCTAAAGACAGGAGGGTGATGTGCCACACATGACTACAGCATGTAAGTGTAGCTATGCTGCATTGAGACTACTGCCTGTTTAACATGTGTGTGGTAATGGCTATTCTGCATGTTATAATACAGACATGACAGTACTCTGTTCATGAGGGACCCCCATCTGTAGGGCCATCTGTGAACTGGTCAGTGTGTGCAACCATTTGTTTCCTGTTATACACACTGAACACACATCTGTGCAGAGCAGAAGCGTAATGTGAGGATTGCAGACAGTACATGATGATAGGGATGTGTTACTGCCATCACATCACTGACAGGACATGTGTCACATGAGACAGTGATATGACAGACACTGTGTGGGGTTCCAAATGACAAGCCAATAATGGGCAACTGTTCATAGCTGCGGTCACACGTTTACTACACATTGTACAGTTGGCATGCAGTATATATGCATGTGTTGTGCTCCCTCTGCAAATGTATGCCATCTGTTGTGTTGGGTTGCTGGTGATATCTATGCATACTGTTGTAGGTAATCCTGTATGCTGTTGTCTATCACTAAGCCATACGTGGGTTTACAACACAACACCATAGGCTAAATGGGTTGGAAGGTTCCGGCAGAACATCCTGTCCCACTTCAGCTGACCATGGCAGCAGGCACTAGCACATCTGGGGCCCAGCCATAGACATCAACCTCTGTTGGCTCTGCATCACCTTCTGGTGGTACCACCACTGAGGATGGAGCATGTACCTCCTGGGAGCAGGACCAGACAAGTACATATCGGCTGTCATGCGGTCCTGGACGTGTTGCGTTGGTGGGTCCCTAAGGGGTTCCGAAGCAAGATATGCCAATTCAAGGGCAGAGTGTCACATTTACAGGGTGATGCTGCCCCTCCTGGACAGCCCCCAGCACTGCCTCCTTTGCAGCTGTGTAGATGCAGTGGCAGTTGCCCATCGCTAGGGGACCTCCGTCACACTGTTCCCATGGGCTTTTGAATACTGAAGACCCATCCCCGTCCAGGGTGTATCCTCCTATATGTGTCATATACCAACCCTGTATGCTGTCTTTTCTGTGATCCTACCTATCCTCCATGGCCATACCTACACTCCTTCCCCAACATCTGACCTTCACCTATGGACACATAAGGCCAATCGGCTCCTAGGACAACATCTGCCCTATACATAGCTGTCCATTACACACACATGCTGATTGGACACATGAAACCCTTGTAATATACATCACAACATACTCCTGTTATCCTCACCCCTGTCCCTCAGGTGCACAATCCTGGTATGCACATCACTCCTACATGGTTCAGGTACACATGATGAGGATGACTCCATTGTACACACAACACTACCGGTCCCTCTATGGTTACCCCATTTACCTTTATCATGATGATGATGTTGCACACAGCACCTTGCAAAAGTACTGTTCACACATAATGATTGGACAGTTACTGTTGTGTTAATGTACATTACATGCACAGAGTGA
>NC_056733.1:1384085003-1384135003 GCF_019279795.1 Protopterus annectens
CCTGGGCGTTGGAGATGTTTGGGGGCTACAATCCTCTGAATAGATATCTCCCTTTTGGGGAGGGGGGAGAAGTTTGCACTGAACCTGTCAGCCAGTATGTTAGCAATGTGTGTAGGTTCAGTAATTTTCACATCATTTTGAACTAATTCTGAGCATATCTGGGAGTTTCCTCCTAGGTTTCTAACATAGCTAAAGAAGGCCTTATGATTGTCTTTAGAGTCCTTGGCGATTTTTCTCTCAAAATTTGCCTTGGATGATTTTATGAGAGCTCTTAGTTTTTACTTATAATGATCAAAGGTGTCTTACCTTTCAAGGATTTTGCTCTATCTTGTAGTAGCTTCCTCCTTTTGTTGTAGAGCTTGTTTATGGCTGGGGTCCACCAGACTGGACGCTTGCCTTTGGTACAGAGAGTCTTAGTTTTGTTTGGGATTGCCTGATCCATGCAGTCCTGTAGGTGCTGGTAGAAGGCATTTGTAAGTGATTCAGCGGTTTGAGTAATGTTTACCACTGGCTCAGGGGCCTTAAAGGAGACCACACTAGTTTTTAGAAGTGTGAAATCGGCTTTTGAGAAGTTTTTCACTGTGGTCTTTTTTGTTTCAGGTGGGGGCGGGATGAGGACCTCCAGCGAGATTAGTTTATGATCTGATCTCACCAGTGAGGGTATACTTCTGGTGTTGAACATTTTGATCCCATGTTCGTGATGATGAGATCAAGTATGTTTTCACCTCTTGTGGGGATGGTGACTAGTTGTTCCATGGCATTTGAGTTTATGAACTCCAGGAATCTTTGGGTTAGAGTGTTCGGGCTTGAGTAGTGTTCCCAGTCTATATTAGGGTAGTTGAAGTCACCTAGTATGATGGTGTTTGGAGATACATTTATCCTCCAATGTTTTCAGGAAGGCCATGTGAGGTTCCTGAGTTTGAGAGGGTGGCCTGTAACATGCTACAAATTGCAGAGCAGTCTTGCCTATGGTTAATTGCACCTGGATGGTCTCAGATGCATCGTGCATTGCCACCAACCTTGAGGTGTGGGTGTCCTTTATGAATATGGACACCCTCCTTTCTTGGTGTTGTCCGGATTTTGGGGCGGAACATGATATGAGGTGAAACCTGTTAGTGCTGGGGTGCTCTCAGGAGCCTTGAACCAGGTTTCTGTCACAGCACAGACATCGATGTTCTCCATATTGAGAAGGGCCTCGAGTGCGTGCATCTTGAGATTGAGACTTCTGGCATTGAGCAGCATTACCCTTAGTTTTTTCCTTTTGGTGTTCTAGGGTGGTAGGTTTAGAATTTGAGCCTTGCCTAAAAAGGCACTATGGGGGTGGCAAGAGCCTTTGCCAATATCCGGAAGCCCAGGGGTGACAGGTGCAAGCCGTCCCTTGCGAAGCAGCGTGGCTTGTCCAGCATGTCATCCCAGGCAGACAGACATTGGATCCCCTTTGAATGACACCAGAATTTAAGCCAATTATTAAAGCTGATCATCTTATCACTGTATTGTGGCATCATTCTAGGTGAAGGTAGGATACTGCTCAAGGTCAGGGTCATACCTGCCTGGGCTACATAATCAGAGAGCTCCTCGACGTCCCTTTCATGTAGTCCAAGGAGGTACGTCTCAGGTCGTTGACACCAGCGTGGACAATGACTGAGTCGTACTTGTACCTGCTGTTGAGAGACCTGAGTGCTTGCGTCATGTGGCGGATTCTAGCGCCCGACAGGCAGCTTACTGTGACCTTCTCCTTACTCAGTCTGGTGAGCGGGGCGTCAGTGTGTCTGACTATGGAATCACCAATGACAAGTGTGTCTGGCATTTTGTTTGGCCTTAAGGGCTGTGACTGTTTGACACTCTGACTGTGTGGTCTATGTGTTGCATGTGTTGGGTCGTGAGGTGGTATTTGTTTGGGTGTCTGCTTTGGTGGCCTCTGCTGTTTTGGTAAATTTTTGACCAGAGCCTCGAGTATGTCTTTGTGTGAGTATGTGTATGATTTGAAGTTGTGATGGTACCATGTGTGACTGGGTATGTATTGTGTGTGGTTGCCTTCTCCTCCTGTCTGGTCTTGCCAGTCCTATGTTGAGAGAGCTCAGCCTCCAGTTTGGCCATATAGTTGCATCTCGCATGTATTTGTGTTTTGTGGGAGAAGGAGAGGATTGTCTGTGTACATGAGGCAATTGTAACATTGCCTCAATATTCCCAGGTTCACCAGTTGAGCTGGAGAGGACACTAGCAACTGATCCTCGACATACTAGAAGTAGTAGATAAAGAACTTTCAAAGGACTCCGGGGAAGTGGGTTTTGGGCTGGTGGGGTACTATCTATAATAAGAGTGCTTTATCAAGGTGCAAGTACTGTAGGAGTAAGTGCTAGGCTTTACAGATAGAGAATAGTCTACTTGGGAATCAAGTAGAGATGAACTTTTCAGTTATAGGATATGCTGGTTAGATCAGCAGTACAGTTTAGCGTGTTTTATAGCAGGGCGCTGAAGGGAGCTAGGAATTGGCCCAAAACGACCAATGGACTACTAGTTTCTGGCTGAAACTTCACCACATCGGACAAAAGGCAGCTCAGTGCTTCCCACTCCCACTGGTAAGCAAAGAAACTTCCCTCCTTCCTAATAAGGCAATGGATCAGTAACAGGAACTAAAAACAAAGCCCAGGGATAAGCAACTCTGAAACTGGACTACTCTAGTTCAGTAAAGTGGGAAAACAAGAGATTTTTTTGTTTTATTACAGAGATAAGGAAAAAAACAGACAGTAAATGCTATAAATGCTGTAAATCGGCTAGCGCACTTTAGTGTGTAGCCTACAGAAACAATTTGCAACAATTAGTAACTTAAAGTGCAATAAACAGTGTAAAATGCAGAAATCACTTAAAGTAGCAGTAAAACAGGTGAAATGCAGTCGCTAGCTTAATAACAGTGGGAAAGCCACAAAAAATACTTATATCTGGTAGAAATATATATATATATATATATATATATATACATATATATATATATATATATATATATATATATATATATGTGTGTGTGTGTGTGTGTGTCAATATATTCCCCACTCATACGCACTTACACATGCGTAATGGTGTTTATATATGCTTCACCAGCATACTAGTGCCTTATTCATTATAACACCAACACTTCACTCCAGTTATCTTGTAATCGGTATGTAGCACGTTATACAGCAGACAGATGTCGCAATATGCTCATGTACGGATTACTGATGGCAATTGGAATGTGATAGTGTGATTCAACCCATCCCTCTTCTGCACAACCTATTATTCCATCTACTGTCGATGTTTGTATTGTGCACATTCCTATTATTTATGTCAACAAATGGAATGCATGTGTTACAGAATTTGTACTTCAACATATTGTTGTCTGCATGTGAGTATGCATATATACCTATTACGACCTAGCTGACCTCCATGGGGCAGTCCATTAGAACCAGCTCATCCAACCCTGGCACGCCTGGATCCATAATTGCATACCCATAATTCCTCCACCCTACCCGTGTTGAATTTACATGCATAACATCCATTATCCACTTGTTATCGCAGCCATGGCACACCTTTACAAATTGCACTCTCCAGGGCTTTTGGGGCCCTACACACCATGTATATTTGCACATACGTACGTTTCCTGGGATTATGGAATCCGGCCATTTGCGCTTTCCAATTTTTGGAGGTCCCAGCATGGGACTACATTCCATCTGTGTGTAAAGTAGATATAGCAATTCAATGATGTTACTCCCACTGGTAAAACCCTGCCTGTGGTGTGAGTAGCGGTGCTCTGCTCACCCCTGGGCAGCTTTTTATGACATACACTGAAAGCACTATATAATACCAAAATTGCTCTTGATTCCCTTCACATCCCTTGTGTATGTTTTATTGTTACAACATCCATTCTTTATATATATAAATATATATATATATATATATATATATATATATATATATATATATATATATATATATAACATCTGTACATACAAACATACATTTCCTATGTTGGGAGCTGCTTACACCCACGCAGGCACACTCGCCTATGCTTACTGTGCATTACATATGTTTACTGCCGCTTATTTCTGCTTACTTGTGCCTTATTCATTATGACCGTACCACTTTGATTGAAAGGATCTGGTTAATAGTCCCATGCAATACACACGTTCACCTTTACATGTTTAAATGTTGGCTTTACAGCAGAGCAACATTCATTCCACAAGGAAAATGATATGTGCTATAGTCAAACTTGAACCATGAATGCCTTTTCGTTAGGCGGATGCTCTAACCACTACATTATTGGTGTTCTGCTTCATTTATATGTATACCCATGGTTCATAGTTACCCAAACACACGCCTCATCACTTCACTTACACAGCAGGCATCCATTTTCCTGTTGGAAAAACCGTACTACTACACGTGCGCCATTCCCTATTCCCTACTGCTCTGGACCCGTGCCGCATGTTGACTCACTCCGAGGATATTCAGACCTCCAAAGCCTATAGTCCTGGCATATACGTGTGTTTGATTTTCAGGGTGTTCCTGTGGTCATCTGGGTTTAGGCTTGTCCGACTGGGGACCGGGACTGCCAGAACCTAGTTAAAAGTCAGACTTAGCATGGGGAGATCGTTTGTTCCACTTTTTGCTTCCTACCTGTGATTGGGGATGCAGTGGTGTGCTCACCTATGGCCATCCTGATATATAACAGCATTAAATATTACAGGGGGTTCCGCTGCTGTTTCCTTTCACATTCTTTATGACTGCTATATTGTGACCATGTTCATTCTTCATATCTACATATATATATATATATATATATATATATATATATATATATATATATATATATATATATCTGTCTATACATACACATGCATATACACCTACATGCTTATTTACATTTCCCATACCGTTGAATTACTGCCACTTACCGTCGCGCATACACTCTTGCATACCCGCTTACTTCTAGGGTTGCCACCGTTTCAAATGGCCAAAGTGGGGCATTTTTGGGACACACATCAGATTTTACAGGCCGACACATACCCACGGTCAGTACAAAGGTTAGAACTTTACTTATTTGCCTAAATGAAAGCTTATTCTTGTAGCAGTTTAGTTGCTTATTCTGTTTCTTGTAACATTTAAGTGTTTTACATACAGAAATAACTGTTTTATGCAACTGTTACATGAAATATGGGACATAAGTATTTCCTACACAAGACATTTGCCTTTGTATTATTTTTGGTCAGGACACAACTGCCCAAAAAGGGACTGTCCCTCGCAAAGTGGGACAGGTGGTAACCCTACCTACGTCTGCTTTAAAGTGCCTTAATCACCTTATATCCGACTGCCACTATGCGAATGTGCAAGGTATATATTCCCGATAATGCACGTGGGGAGACATGCATCATGGTCAGGTGTTTAATCCCGGTCGTAGGTTCTGCAGGACCGGCTGAAGGCTGAGCAGTCTTGTGGACAACTACTGCTCATACAACTTGTGTCCAGATGTCTACAGGACTGGACATTGTGTCGTGACACGAAGTCTAATGTTTAGAACAGATACTTATCCCATGAGGGATATCCAAAAATTGTGTGGACCGATGACCTCGATTCCTTTGGCTTTATGAAAATAAGGTAGGGTTATACATGCAAGGGATACATAGTTTGCAATCCTGAGACTGCCTAGGGTGAGACTGCCTACTAGATATGAGTAGGGGTCACTATGTGCAGATATGGTTGCGCCTATCTAGCAGCCCGAGTATGGGTGGTTTTGGTGGACGTTCAGGAGGGGGGGTGGTGTGCTGTGGAGGGGATGATGGGTATTCAATTATGTAATCCAGGTGTCTTGGGGCTGGATGGCTCAGCTCAGGCCAGACCATTATGTGGGTATGTGCCAGTAATGTTTCTGTACATGTGTATTGCACTTTTTAATGTTCATATGTTTGTGGGATTGTATTGCGGATGTGAATATTTGTTCTTTGGTTATCTTCCTGATTCACCCACTGCTCCCTCGTACACCTCCAGTTCACCTGTTGTGCATCCAACCCAGTCTCCCCTTGGTGAATTATTACATTACCCATCACCCCCCACCCTCATATTCCACAGACACCATCCATCCCTTTTCTGGTTGATGGCCCATGGCACAGTCAACAGAACACATTGCGTACACTACATATCTCTGGTACCAATATTGTTGTGAGGACTACCCTAGCATTTCTGATCATCCACATGCTGTACTTCACGCACATAGGCACACACAAATACTTATCTTTCATGACATGGTAGGTAGACCCGGATAATACCCGTTCATCTATGGGCTGTCCTGACAAGGATGACTTGGACCGCAAATGGGCAGATATTGGCAAATGCTCTGACCATTGGTAGGGTTGCCACCTTTTCATATGACCAGGATGGGACATTTTCAGGACACGCATCAGAGTTTACAGGCCAACACATACCCATGGGCAATACAAAGGATAGTACTTAAGTTTTATGCCTAAATATAAGCTTTTATTGTTGTATTGGTTTAGCTGCTTATTCTGTTTCATTTACTTGCTTATTCTGTTTCTTGTAACATTTAGGTATTTTATATACGGAAATAAGTATTGAATGGGACTATTACATAAAATATGAGAAATAATTATGTCCTACAATCGCAGAACATTTGATATTTATAATGGTTTTGGTATGGACACAACTGCCTAGAGGGGGACTGTCCCTCACAATGTGGGACAGGTGGTAACCCAAACCATTGGGGTAGGCTTAGCAACTGGCGGCGCTCTAACACGATGCGTTTCACTTCCACTTGGTATAACTATCGACACTACAATGGAATACAGGCACGGGGTTTTAAATATCATTTGTTCGAGGGACGGGGACTCAATATTCAGCTACGTGCCTTTGTGTTTACTTTTTATTTTGGTGTTCACAAAACTGTCTTGTATGCTTTGCATACATTTCAGTATCCACGGACACTGACAAGAGTGATTACTATTAGAGACAGGCTGTACTAGTCAGCATTTTAGGTTGCGCATATGCAGCCGACATGTTCACGCATCCGTACAGCATTTGGACATGCCCCCTGCACTCGCGCACGTTTGCTATGCACGTGGCCATTACGGCAGCGCGCCTTCATTAATATGCATGTGGTGCTGCTGCACCATCTCTATGCCGTACGGTCGGCGCAAGGCTAACGCCATCCTTGCGCCGAGCTTCATGAATCCTGAGGAAAGTGTTGTAAATTACTGGAGTGATGTTTGATTGACCTTTATGCATACAGGTGTTGCCATTTTCAATAAGGACATGCAGTAATTTCCCATATGCAGTTGCACAGACAGATTTATATTGCAAATGTGAACAGTACATAAAGACAGATTTAATGATCATCCATATTTTTATGGGTAATTCCATACACTCTGTAGTGTAAGTAAGGAAACATATAGATTGCAGCACTACTCATATGTACTATGTCATCTTGCTGTTACAGATATTTCTTCATTCAAATTTCTAACCAAAGGTCTTAATACTATTTCCTTTTGCTGTTACAGATATTTCTTCATTGATGGTTCTTAAAAAAAGTCTTATAACTACTGGATCAATATATGCACAACCGATCTGTAGTCTCTGTGTCCAGCCTACACATCCTGAGGTTTTCCAACACTTTCTGTAAGTTGTTCATGTGTTCATTTCTGTAGTATTTTAATGGGAAATGCATGCAGACTCATGTGGCATGATGCTGTTATCTTTGGCCCTCCATTCAAAAGATATGTAGTGTAAGGGACGCTAATCCACAGACAACCGCTAAAGATATTAGAAAGTTATGTTGATTTTATAATTGTTATGTATGCAAGCATTGTTGGTACTTTTTATATGTCACATTACTACTTGTCACAGACAGTGTTTTATAGACTTTTGTATTGCACAGGCATGCATACTGCTTATGGTGGCATACTCTGTCACACATAATCATCTGTGTAACTGGGATCCCCAAGAAATATGATCATATGCATATCACTGTCTTTAGGAGTGATAATTTATCCCCAAAGGAATAAGACATCATACAAGATGCTCTCCAACAACATGGACAGAGATTCCTTGGACGTGCAGGGAATACAGTGTGAAGAAATGAAGTGTGGACCAACCTCACCAACATAATTCATGTTGTTGGTGGTTACACTAAATCCCATGAGGCCTATCAATGATGCTGCTCAGACATGATCTTCCATGCAACCAACAGGTTACAATGATATGAGAGACTGAGGATGCCACCGGTGGTGGACAACCATTGACCTGCTGATGACATCACAGTATTTCTGGCCTCCCTGCATACAGCAAGAGAGGAACAATGCATACCTGGGGACGAAGAGAAGCAGGAATTCCAGGCCAAATATGTATGTCTTACTTTTCATGACATGGCTGAGTATAGAGTAAATCACTGCATATTGCCATTGCATGCATATTCATGTACTGTAATTTTTGATTTACAGCAGCAGTTTTTAGCCATGCTCACAGATCAACACAGGGTGATGATGATGATGATGATGATGGGCGTAAGTTTAATGAAATGTACTCATACATCTGCAGTACACACAGAACAGTGCAACCAATATTCAGAGGTCCATCTACTTCTGGACAACACCAGAGAGTCATTGCCTCAGTCTCATGTCATGGCACTGCTGTTTACTGTCATATTGACAGTTCCTTAACATTGTACACTACAGGCACATCCAGCGGGGGCCCCAGCCATGCAGGTGCAGGTACAGACAGACAGGTATGTTACTGCAACAGATTTACATCACTGTTTAGCACACATGTGTTGCATGACATTAATGTCTCTGTTTTTCAACAGAAGACCATCTGGCCAACAAGTACAATGTCCATCACATATCTGCAGCCTCTGTTACTGTGTTGATAATGTCATGCTGTCAGTATTATGTTGGGTAAGTACATGATTCTGTTGTCCTATTTACTTTTCCAACTGCAGGATCCGCAATACAACACACAACTCTCAACAGCAGGAGTGTCTCAGTGGTATGCTATTAACTATCTTTTATATATATGTCATTACCATTGACCATCAATAACTATGCTCCAATGTGCACACACTTCTACTGGTGGCCCATTTGCTGTCATCTTGCCAGTCATGACTAGACAGTCAAGTCATAGTCATGCTCCTTCAGCTCAACATGGTGTTGTCACACTATCAGTCTTCTCTGTGGAGCAAACTGAGCCAAGTGTTTCTGTACATGTTAGGGGCAGAGCAGACCATGGTGAGAGCCATCAATGTGGTCACCCTAGACTGTGTTAGAGTGAGTCCAAAAAGTTCAGTAAACACAACTGACTACATGTATTACATTACGTTATCCATACCTTACTGTGATATATTTGGTTTGTGATATTAAAAGCTCTGTATAATGTCCTGTGTTGCTTCTCTTTTTTCATCATATTATAGTGCAGAGATAAAAATGTGTTGCACTGATGTGTGTGGCTTATTGCTTGTCATACACTGATACATAAATATGAGTCTTTATGCATACCTATGTCAGCTGTGCCCTGAGATGATGATCCCTCCTGTGAAAGATTTGTATATATTCATAATGTTATATATTATGATAATGGTGTTATGTCTGATGCTCAGTGTGTACATCTAGTGGGTAATTGCCATTAGATGCAATTGGTGCTGCTGTTGTGGGGCAACATCTGAACATCAATGTTAAATCTGTGTACTTATGTATGTGTGGCTTGTTATGACTCAAAGTTGTGTGTCAGACACTGCTGTGTTGCCTTGGCCTGCAGTTGTGGTCGCATTCTACATGGCCTAAACCAGTGTCTATTGCTCCACCTCTATGTCCTATTGCTCTGCCTCTGATATCTGTGGGGTGTCATCTGCAGACATCTGGAGTTCTTGGGGTAGTTCACACACACCTACAGGTGGAAGGCCACCATGTGCTCTAGTTAGCATGTTGTGCAGCATGGCAGACAGTGTTATCGCCAGTGCTACCTTCGTAGAGTGTGTATTGCAGTGCACCCCTGGATGTGTACAGACATCTAAATCTGGCTTTCAGTACACCAGTCACATGCTGTATGGTGTTTCTGGTTGTTGTGTGCACTCTATTGCAGGCCTCCTCTGCAGGGTTGGATGGTTCATGGTATGGTGTCATTAGCCACAGCTCAAGTGATAACCACAGTCACCTATTATGAGGAATAAAAACATATTTGGTTGGCATGGATATTGTTGGGAGGGGTATGCTTATCTTACCTCCTAGCTGTGTTCCTGTACTTACCCAGTAGTAGACCCTTAGGTATTTTTACCTTGCTGGAATGCAGCCTTCAGTCCACTTTCCCTCCATATGGCAACATCATGGACATTTCCAGGGTGTGTTGCCATGATGCCTGTTATGCTGCCATTAGTTGCACACAAAACCTGGTAGTTGAGGGATGGCCAGCCCTTTCTGTTAATGTACTGGTCTGCTTCAGGATGTACTAGTGGCTTTATAGGTATGTGTGTGCAATCTATTGCACTGAGTACATGAGGGAAGTTTGCAGTGCTGTAAAACTTGTGCATTACAGCTTTTTGATCCATGGGAGTGGATAGAAAGTGTATGTAGTCATCCACATTGCTGTCAGGAATTTTGCCAAGATATGCCTGGCAGCTGTCTATGACACTCCCACAGCATCCCCCATGTGTCTCTGGAATGTACAAGATGCAAGTACACCCAGGCAGAGGCATACTTTGGTTTCAAGGGGGATGGGGTTTCCTTGCAGGGTCCGCACAGACTTGTGTGGGGTAAACATGTTGCAGACAGTCGGCATCAGTTATCTGTCCAGCTGGTACTTGTCAATTATTTGCTGCTCTGACAACTGATTTAGTTGAAGCCTTGCTCTGACTCTAACTGGCTGCCTTCTAGGGTGCACAGCCACGTCCTCATTTATGGCCTGTATCACTGAAACCTGTTGCATTTCATTAACTGCCAGTTGCATTTTTATGGTTTGTTTTGGTATTATTATGGAAGTCAGCAGAATCTATAGTAGTAACTTTTGTTCCTTGAGATCTGTAAAGCATAAGTCGAGGATTTCATAAACAAGAGTCGGCATAGCAGTTTGTTGCATTTAAGTTGTGTTGGGTGTGCACAATGTGCTTGGAAATCAGATGTGTGTGCTCAGAATCCATAATTATCCTATGCTGAATAACTAAGTAGTCTGTATGTCTTCAACATGTTTCCTGAAATCATGTCCGTAGCTGGTACACTGAAGTCTTCCTTCTGCATGCTGTGTTCATAAATAGCTTCTGGGAGCTTTATAGAATCTGGCCCTCTGTCTGAAGGTATGCTTAGGTTTTATATATTTATTTATATTTTTAGCAGACTGGAAAAGGAAAGTGTTTAGTTTCCATTTTTTGATTACTGTAGGTTTGAGAGTGTTTATTTCTGAGAATCATAAATTTTACATACATATATATATATATATATATATATATATATATATATATATATACATACATATTAATAAGTAGCTAAACAAACTGAGTTTCAAAGTCTCTGTTTTTGACAATGTCAGCACTATATATGGTAAAGATGATACTGAAGAACAGTTAGACAGGAACACATTTTGTTGTCAGCTGTGGCTGGATGCATACAACCCAGGTAGTAAAGAATTTCAAATTATATTGCAGCACTAAGATCTTTTTTTAATCAGGTAATGTTTATGGTCAAGTGATTTGCTGAATTATCTTGTGTTTTTCTAGCTATTTATTCACTGGTTGTTCTGAATGCAATTGCTATCACAGCCTTACGAAATCTTAAGCCATGAAAGTGTTTATTGTGAGTTGGTCAGGATAAAGATTTTAAAATAATCTTGCTACTTATTTATTATCTTTTGTTTTAATGATAAGCCATGTTTATACTTGTTTGCTAGCTTTTGTTGGATGATTTCATATTAAACTGCATATTTGTGAGCTGCCCAGACTTCACTGCTAGAAAGGAGTTGCTAGTATAAAGGTTTGCTCACTTCATGTATGTGTAATGTGTGTCTGTTCATACTGTATTTAATGTACGGACTCCAAGAATGCAACCGACTAGAAAAAGAGCAGACAAATATCTATATCTGCCTTCTTTAATTTCTGTTTCTCA
Organism: Protopterus annectens; assembly: GCF_019279795.1. Lineage (NCBI taxonomy): Eukaryota > Metazoa > Chordata > Ceratodontiformes > Protopteridae > Protopterus > Protopterus annectens. The sequence goes on from NC_056733.1 coordinate 1,384,097,123, forward strand.
ATGTTTCACTGACTTTGAAGTGAGATTATTAAAATAATGTTATGTGTGGGTAATGGAACTTCTCTGCATGGAGCTTCAAAGGGGCCTGTTATCCTAAAGAAATTGTTTGCATTTCTTTTTTTTTTAAACAGGAAACATCTTTATTAAATTATCAAGTATGCATAGGCAATCATACATTCACATAAATGAAAACAAACCATACTGACATAATTTTAGTTGCAAACATTATACATCACAAACCATATTCACTTATTTGTAATTGCAAACATTATACATCACTTATAATCTATCCACTCATTGTCAGTCAGACATTACATAGCTCATTCAAATCCTGCCTTCTTTTAAACCTTGTTCCTCCTCTGCATATATTGCTCCCACAGTTCTTGTTTCTCCTAAGCAATTTGCTCCCACCCTTTTCCAAAAACTCCAGCTGTCCCATCTCTGTTACTATATTCACTACTTCTAGAAACGTTGGCTTAGACTCCGATATCCACCTTTCAGTAAATGCTCCCTTGCCAGTCACCGTAATTAAACTCAACAAGGTCTTACTATATCTAGGCAATTCCAATAATGTATCATAGCTAAAAAAAACTAATTTTCTTAGTTATACCAAGTTGCTCATACAGTATCTCTGACAGAGCAGTCTGGATGGAATCTTTATAGTCTGCCAACTCATTACACTCCAGGAAAATATGTTCCCTGTTATCTTTTCCTTCCCCATCACAGCTCTAACATTTGCTATCTTCCTGAGGAAAAATTATTTGGCATCTACTTGGAGTATAAAATAGTTATGCAAACACTTCCAAGGAAAGATCCTAAGTCTTCTAGACGTATTGTTACGTATTTGGGAGACAGACATATATCCTCCCATTGTTTCTTATAGTTATGCAATATTTTGTATGCTCTACTAATTATTCATTTTCTAACTTCTGTTCTATATTCTACTAAAACCTCTACCAGTGCTGGTCTTTCACTTAGGATCTCCCTATTTCTTTTTCTTTACCTATGCTCTGATATCAGTCCTTGCTAGAGAAGGCAATCTCTATCATGCAGTCCAAATAAATTATTGTCCTCTAACCATTCTATTGCCTTTTCCTATCTAATTATTTGTTCCCAGTGTCTTGGTTCCTTTACCAGTTTTCTGCAATAAATTCCACCCCTTCTTACCTATTGTCTGTATCCCTAATTGCTCAAACAGAAATTATCTGAGAAGAACCCACACACTTTAATTTTTGCCCCCAATCCTCATATACCCTCCTAATCAATCTTATAATTTTATCAAGGAATGCAAATGCTTCCATTACCCCACTCATAAACTCCTAGCTTACTCTGTCAAATGCATTCTCTGCATCAAGACCCATCAACAACATTGGTATTTTCTTACATTCAGCTTCCCTGTGGATCATCAAAGTTCTGTTAATGTTGTCAAATGTTTGCCTCTCCTCCACAGAACCAGATTGATCTATGTCTGTCAATTTTGACATCACCATTGCTATTCTTTTACCCATTATAGACATAAACACTTTATAATAATGGTTTAGGATTGAAATGGGCCTGTATGAAGCTGGATCTGATGGTGCTTTACCCTCTTTAGATATTACAGCTACCACTGCTTTCTTCCAGGATGTCGGTGCTTCTCCTCCTCTTAAAGTCCTGTTAAATAAAACCTTCCAGATCGTTATCAGCTTTTTCCCTCTTAGCTTCCAAACTTCCACAGGAATACCATCTATTCCTGGAAGCTTTTCTGTTGATTGGTTATACATCACCATTTTATCTCATCTCCCCCTATCCTAACTATGAGTAATTGAGACTCATCTACCTCTAACCTTGATATAGTTTATTCTTCCATAAACATTTCCATTTGCAACTTTTCTTGATCTCCATATTTCTCTGCTTTACACAGACTTTCATAAAATTTCCAAAATATTTTTATTACCTCTACAGGATCTCTTGTTATCTTCCTTGTTATAGGCTCCCTAAGCTTGGTGACAGCTCTCTCCTTTCTGTGGCCTGAGTCGTTGCACTAAAAGTTTTTGTGCTCTGGCATTATTAAAGAAATTGTTTGCAGTTCTGATACATTTACATGGAAAGTTTATGGCTTATAGTATATCTGTATAGATGTTTTGTGCACCTGAGGTATAAACTTCATGAATATGCAGCCAAGCAAACATTGTACCAGTAGCAGAGAAGTTTCAAAGACACAGTAGATCTATATTTTAAGGGGTAGTTATGGGAACTCTTCTAAACTGCATTGCTACACATTGCAGTAACACAATGACAGGTGCCTTTGTTCATGATCTATTTTAATACAGATTTTAATACAGATGAAGTACAAATGACTGCACATGTAATGAAGAAGTATGAAGCATTAACTCAGATTTAGCACATTCATCAATTGCATAAGGTTGAAATGACAAGTTTTGTAAGTAAGGGCAAGTCCATCACACCCTCATGTTGTGGCAGAAGAAATAAATAAAACTAATGCAAATGTCACAAATTTTCAGGTGAGTTTAAAACCTGTCAGTCAAAACTCATTTAATAAAACTAGCTTATCAGACCATGGCTCACTGAAAAGGTGAAAGCAAGCAAATGACATATGACGTTTCTGAGACATTACTGAACTACAGAATTTGATAGGTAAGCATGTGCATAGCCTACATGTTACATGGAAATGTATATGATCTTATGCAACATTTCTGGGATAAGCCGAAAGACACAACAAGTACTTGTGATGTAAATGGTAAACAATAGCGTTAGAAATAAAAAATGTATGGGCTGGTACCATGACATGTTTTAACAACAATATGAATACAAACTATTTATTTCATGGAATATCATTTTTATACAATTCGACCTTTGGTGTTTACGCCTATTTCACCTGTTGAACAAATGTCTGGAAAGACTAAGAAATTCACGTGTATTTTAGCACAAGTCTCTTGTTGAAATCTAGAAATATGTGCAGCTATCATTAATTATTGCTTCTGTCCAGTTATCTTATCATGAATAAAACTGCCATATGGTTTACACAAGCTTTATCTTCAACCCAGCACAAGAATCTGGTAGTCTATTGGCCGTTTTGGGCCAATTTCTAGCTCTTTCAAGTCCCCCTGTATAAAACCCACTTTGGCGAGGTTTTTGCGCTTGTTACTACTCAGCCAAGCTCCTTTTGGTGCTAGCAGCAGATAGGCCAAAAGAGCGACTGCTAACCTGATAAAAGTGTTTTTTCCTGCTACTATCTGGGCGACTGTCCGATCTAGCTAAACTGCAAGTATTTCTGCTTCTTGAACTGTTTTAAACTGTTTAAAGTTGTTTTTGCACCTGCACTTTTAAAGTTTGTCCTGTTTGTTGCATTTACCTGTTGAGGCTACACACTCAAGTGCGCTAGCCTGTGTTAAATATTTGTTGCATTTTCCAGCTGTTTGTTGCAAAAAAAACAAAAAAACAAATAAATTATCCTTGTTTCCCGTCTTTCCTAACCTAGAGTAGTCCAAATACAGGCTTTGCTGTATTCTGGACTTTTTGGAAAGTTCCTGTGTTGCCATTTCCTTTCTTGGATTAAGGGAGGCTTCTTTGTTCACCAGTGGCAGTGGGGAGCTTAGAGCAGCCTATCTATCCCTGGAGGAGTGTTCCCAGCACAAGAATCTGGTAGTCTATTGGCCATTTTGGGCCAATTTCTAGCTCTTTCAAATCCCCCTGTATAAAACCCGCTTTGGCGAGGTTTTTGCACTTGTTACTACTCAGCAAAGCTCCTCGTGGTCCTGCAGAGTGGTGCTAGCAGCAGAGAGGCTAAAAGAGCGACTGCTAACCTGATAAAAGTGTTTTTTCCTGCTACTACTTGGGCTACTGTCCGATCTAGCTAAACTGCAAATATTTCTGCTTCTTGAACTGTTTTAAACTGTCTAAAGTTGTTTTTGCACCTGCACTTTTAAAGTTTGTCCTGTTTGTTGCATTTACTTGTTGAGGCTACACACTCAAGTGCGCTAGCCTGTATTACATATTTATTGCAATTTCCTGCTGTTTGTTGCAAAAAAAAAAAAAAAAGTTATCCTTGTTTCCCGTCTTTCCTGACCTAGAGTAGTCCAAATACAGGCTTTGCTGTATTCTGGACTTTTGGAAAGTTCCTGTGTTGCCATTTCCTTTCTTGGATAGAGGGAGGCTTCTTTGTTCAACAGTGGCAGTGGGGAGCTTGGAGCAGCCTATCTGTCCCTGGAGGAGTGTTCCCAGCGCAGGAATCTGGTAGTCTGTTGGCTGTTTTGGGTCAATTTCTAGCTCTTTCAAGTCCGCCTGTATAAAACCCGCTGTAGTGCGGCTTTGCGTGATTTTGTGCATAGCGCGGCATCGAGCAGCGCCGCTTATTTGGGTTTGAGCCTTGGAACTGATCTAGTTCTCATAATAAACACCCTATTCCTACGCTAAAGCCTAGCACTTGCTCACTAAAGCAATTATATAAGTCAGCACTAAAAAATTAAAAGCACTACACCCTCACAAACTCCCTTGAGTAACTTGTTCCCCATTGGCCCTTTTTTTCAATTATAAAGGAATTCCCAATACTATTCTAGCATGTCCAAAGGTCAGTTGTCAATCTCCTCTCCGGTCCAGCTGGTGAACCTGGGAATCTTGAGGCAATGTTACAACTGCCTAATGTACACAGACAACCCTCTCCTCCTCCCAACAAATTCCAACACATGTGAGAGATGCAACCATATAGCCAAACTGGAGGCTAAGCTCTCTCAACTCAGTACTGGTGTAACCAGTCAGGAGAAGGAAACCACACTCACTACAATTCCAGCCTCACATAGACCTACCACGACAGCAAACCAAACACATAAACACACATAAACATACTTGGAGGCTCTAAATAAAAATCTGCCTAAGCAACAGAGACCTCCAAAGCAGACACCCAAGCAACCGCTACCCCAAAACAAAACATGTGCAACACATAGCTCACAAAGCCAGTGTGCCGAACAGTCACAGCCCTTAAGGCTAAACAACACACCTGATACACTTGTAATAGGTGACTCTATCATCAGGCACACTGACGTCCCGCTCACCAGGCTGAACAAGGAGAAGGTCACGGTGAGCTGCCTATCGGGCGCTAGGATCCGCCACATAACACAAGCACTCAGGTCACTCCAAGGCAAGTACAAATATGACTCAGTCATTGTCCATGCTGGTGTGAATGACTTGAGACGTACATCCCTGGACTACATGAAAAGAGACATAGAGGAGCTCTCTGAGCATGTAGCCCAGGCCGGTATGACCCTGACCTTGAGTAGCATCTTACCCTCACCAAGAATGATGCCACAGTATGAAGACAAGATTATCAATTTCAACAATTGGCTTAAGTATTGGTGTCATTCAAAGGGGATCCAATGCCTGTCAGCCTGGGATGACATGCTCGACAAGCCACGATGCTTCGCTAGGGACGGCTTGTACCTGTCAGCCCTGGGCTTTGGATATTGGCAAAGGATCTTGCTACCCCCATAGTGCCTTTTAGGCAAGGCTCAAAAGACAAACCCACCTCCATAGGTATCACAAGGGATAAGAAACTAAGAGTAATGCTACTCAACGCCAGAAGTCTAAACCTCAAGATGCATGCACTCGAAACTCTCCTTAGCATGGAGAACATCGATATCTGTGCAGTAACAGAAACCTGGTTCAAGGCTCTCGAGAGCACCCCAGCACTACCAGGTTATACCTCATACCATGCTTTTCGGCCCCAAAACTTGGACCGAACCACAAAAGGAGGGGGGGTATCAATATTCATCAAAGATACCCACACCTCCAGGTTGGTGGCACAGCACGAAGTATCAGAGACTATCTATGTGCAACTAACAGTGGGTAAAACTGCCTTCCAGTTTATAGCCTGCTACAGACCACCCTCCCAAACCCAGGAACCCCACTCGGCCTTCCTGAGAACACTGGAAAATATGAAGATCTCTCCAAACACCATTATATTGGGTGACTTCAACTACCCAACCATAGACTGGGAGCATTACTCTAGCTCCAACACCCTAGCCCAAAGGTTCCTAGAATTTATAAACTCAAATGCTATGGAACAACTTGTTACCACTCCCCCAAGAGGGGAAAACATACTGGACCTGATCACCACCAACATGGGGACTCTATGCTCCAGACCAGAAGTGTATCCCTCACTGGTAAGATCAGACCATAAACTAATCTCACTGGATATTCACATCCCGACCCCACCCCATGCCAAGAAAACCACAGTGAAAAACTTCTCTAAAGCAAATTTCACACTCCTCAAAACCGAGGTGGAATCCTTCAAAGCCCCCGGGCCTGTGGATAATACGACCCAGACCACAAAATCCTTTATAAACGCATTCTATGAACACCTTCAGGAATGCATGGATCATGCAATCCCAAATAAAACCAAGACCCAATCCTCCAAAGGCAGACGTCCTGTCTGGTGGACCCCAGCCATAAACAAACTATACAATAGAAGGAGGAAGCTACTACATGACAGAGCAAAATCCCAAAAAGGGAAGGCATCTCTGATTAGTATTAGCAAAAAACTACGGGCACTCATTAAATCGTCTAAGGCCAGCTTCGAGAGAAAAATTGCACAGGACACTAAGGATAATCACAAGGCTTTCTTTAGTTATGTTAGGAACCTGGGTGGGAATTCCCAGATATGCTCAGAATTAGTCCAAAATGACAAAAAATACACCGAACCGACAGACATTGCCAACATCCTAGCTGACAGGTTCAGTGCAAACTTCTCCCCCCCCCCCTCCCCACCAAAAGGGCTAATATATATCCCAGCAGAGTGCTGCCCCCCTGACATCTCAGATGCTCAGGTAAGAGCTGCCCTCTCCAAAGCAAGAAACACAGCATCAATGGGACCAGACGGTGTCCCGGGCTGCGTCCTACATGAACTCCAAGAAGAGCTAAACCCAAACCTAAAACTACTGTTCAATCTCAGCCTTACTACAGGATATGTACCCAAAGAGTGGTGTACAGCAACAGTGGTCCCTCTCCACAAAGGTGGTGCCTCAACAGATCCTGGAAACTATCGTCCCATAAGTCTCACTAGCTTGGTCTGCAAAGCTATGGAAAGGATCATCATGGACCTTATAAATAAAGATATTGGGGACCTACAGACACTGGATCCTACCCAGTTCGGCTTTGTTAAGGGCAGATCCTGCCTCTTAAACCTGGTCGATTTCTTTGAAACAGTCACCAAGGCCATTGACAAGGGGAAGGTGGTCCACACAGCCTACCTGGACCTCACAAAAGCCTTCGATACAATACCCCACTTGGGCATTATAGATAAGCTCACCAGCTTAAATATAAACCCCTATGCCACTAGATGGGTTGCAAACTGGCTCGAGGACAGAACCCACATGGTTAGAATAGCTGGAGCCATGTCAGACTCCAAACCAGTTACAAGTGGCGTCCCACAAGGCTCAGTCTTGGGACCTCTCTTGTTCGGTATATATTTCTCAGAGGTACAGGCCAACATGGAAGGACTGTGGCTGACCAAGTTCGCAGATGACTGCAAACTGGACGCCATAATAGACTCTCCAGCCGACACAAGCATCCTCCAAAAGGGCCTCATAAAAACAGACAACTGGTGCCAGAGCCATGACCTCAAGCTAAACGCCAAAAAGTGCATAGTCATCCCCTTTGGCAAAAACAAAGTGCCCACAAATTACCACATAGGTGGTACTCCATTAAGTACAGAAGAAGTAATTAGAGACCTGGGGACCCAAGTTGATAGCAATCTCTCATTTGACAACCACATGGCCAAAGTGGTTAGAAAAACATTTTATGTAGCCCACCTAATCATGAAGGGATTCACATCTAGATCAGGGGAGGTCATCGTGCCTCTTTACTCATCCCTCATCAGGCCCATAATTGAGTACAATGCCCCTTTTGGGATGTACCTTACCAGACACCTGCAGCAACTGGAAAGACCCCAAATGTACCTCACCAAGAGGATCAAGGGGCTCAAACAGATGCCGTATGCTGCCCGGTTAAAGAAACTCCAGCTCTACTCAGTGGCATACTGCCTGCTCAGAGGCGATCTGTGCCTGACGTATAAAGCCATGTCCAACCCAGAATTAATGGACATGCTGCACCTCAGAAAGTCCAAATCCCATCGAGCTACGCGCTCGAGGGACTTAAACTTCAGCACTGAAATAAGTAGGACATGCTGGAGGGACAGATTCATAACCCAGAGGCTCCCTTCACTCTGGAATAAAATCCCAGTCCAGGTTAGGCAGAGTCCCTCATTGACTCTCTTCAAGAGGAATCTTGATGAGTGGATGGGAGATCGTAGGTTTACCCCGGGTATCACTTCTGTGTCACTGTTAGACAGAAGCACAGTATACTAACCTCGAAAAAGGGCATAGGAAAATTAATTTAAAATGGGTAGCGAAAGCCATACACACTCTGGCTAGGCTTATAAATGCCCTAGGGCAGATAGCCTAGTATGAACCTATGAACCTATGAACATTGGAAAGCAATATGTCATGCCTGTAGTACACAGCAGATTCACATGTTTCTGTAAATGAAAGGAAATGTCTGTCAGGAGTGTGTTATTTTAAATTCATGCTTTCTTGCCTGAATACTTGCTGTATATGATTTAACAAAGCTATTAAAAGAGTTTGCTGCCGGTCCATAGAATATCATATTTAAAGTATTATGTTATATCTATCCATTGGATATGCTCTTTATACATTCATTACCTCTATTGTACAACATTACTGTAAATGACCACATCACTGAAGCTTATTTATGACTTATTTATTTAGTATTTATTTATTTGCTTATTTATTTATTTAGTCCATTTAACTGAAGTTTATGTACAAATGTTATAATATGTCAAATGTTGCATAATATGATAAAAAACAAATTGCTATCATGGGGCAATGATCATTACTGATATAAATTGTCAGTATTATGAACATGTACAAATGAATAAATCAAATTTAATGTCAGTGCTCATATATTATAGGCTGTGTAACTGTGTATATGATACCCTTTACATATATATATATATAATATTATGAACATGTACAAATGAATAAATCAAATTTAATGTCAGTGCTCATATATTATAGGCTGTGTAACTGTGTATATGATACCCTTTACATATATATATATATATATATATATATATATATATATATATATATATATATATATATATATATGTGTGTGTGTGTGTGTGTGTGTGTTTTTTTTTTTTTTTTTTTTTTTTAGGCAGGATGGAAAGGAGATTAAAACATACAGGCAGAGGAGAGGTAGAGAAGGCTGGTAGAGCAGCATGATATGCCCTGGCCATGACATTCAATCGAGGATTTATTTTTTGGTGTAGTATTCTATAGTAACATATTGTTCTTTATTGTTATGCATTTCCACTTCCAGAGGTATCAACCATGGTATACTCTCTAAGGAGGGGGAAGGTATCCTCAACTCATAATTTGTTGGAGAAATTGTCAGATGGTTCCATGAGATTGTATCAATCCTGGTACAGGAGTTCACAAGGAGATCTCACTTTGTGTGGTGCTGGTGAGGTCTTTTTTCATAGATTTGAACAACTTGAACAACAATTTCTTTCATAACTGATTTGGCAGTGTGTATATTGAACCTGCTGCTTGTGACAAAGTAATATAAAAATGCATACATCATGATTTGTGTCTTCCAGAAGTTAGTAATATTAGTGAAATAGCAGCAAACAACATTATGACATGTCTGTATACAGCTCATATGTCACATATTAAACCAACAAGTTAACTCCTTCAGGGAGTTGTTCAAATGCTGTTGATGAAGGTCTGAAGAGCTGACAGATGCAGAAGACAGTACTGCACATGAAAATGATGCTGAAGATGATGCAGCAGCAAACATGTCAAAATACCACCAGAATTTAAGTGCCTGTTGAGTCTGGCCATAGCCAAAATGTGGGCAAGGTGCCACACAGGAGGATTGATAGTGGTGTTCAGATGGGGCTTGCTGTCCCTCTTCTACCTATTGCATGTGTCTCTTCCCATGTACCGCAGTTTATGTTTAGGGTCATCATGGAGACACAGGCACATTCCCATATGTGCTCCAGACAAATGCTCAGGGTTGTGGATGTGGCACAGTCTGACACATGTGACTGCTTCCACCGTGTTGATGATTCCCTGGATCAGATGAATGACATGCTGGAATGAGGGGTGTCACTGTGATGGACCGAGGGGTGTCTGTCACGGAATGAGTACTATTTGTGATGGAACATCTGCTGGGAGGGCAACAGCATCCTTGTGGGCATAAATCAGCCACATCATCTGCTGTCAGCCAATGCGGCCATGCCTGACCACCCTCACATGTTTGTAGTACTTCTTCTGCTTCATCAGTGAGTGTGCTGTCTACACCCAGATTTGGCATGCCATGGGGTCATAGTCCTGGCCATCCCTGTGATGGGAACTTTTCCAGCATACATTAGTCAAGTTCAGGCAGCAGCAATGTATCTGACTGTGGGTCTGGACATGTCAGTGCAACTCCTGGCAGAGACAGTTCTCATGGTCAGGGTCAACAATGATGCACTGCCACCACTACCATGCATGACATACCAAGACATGGAGCCAGCACAGAACTTGGTTTTGTTCATGCAGACACTCGCATACAATTTCACCTGGAAGACCCCTACAGACACACATAACAGTTACTCATTTTGTCTCACTGGTAATTTATTGGTTCAGCCATATCTGCCCTCTTCTCTTTCTTACATACACATGCTCCCAGACCTTTATTGTCAGCCTAGGCCTTCTGCCCCCAGACTAGGCTTCTTGTCCACCCACCCCCCCACACACACACACACACAACACCCTGTGTAAGTGATGATAACTATGCCATATCCATGTTTTCCATCTTTTGGTTCAGGGATACAAGAGCTTTGTGTCTGATGTTCGGGGTGCATAGCTAACGTAGTACTTAGTATGTCTGCATTTGTGGTGTTGAACTGGTAATTGTATATTGGCCTTGGAAAGTTAGATAGTTGCTAGCATCAAAATTTCCCAACTTTATAGTGAATGATCATGTGAGGGTTGTGAACTCAGAAACTGCAGTGTGTAACATTACTTTCTAACTTCTCTCTTTAGTCATTTTCCAGTACAAACATATGGTGCTAAACTGAGGGCATGCAGCGATCATCAGTACTTTTTCGAGGTATGACTGTGTGAATCTTTGATGACTGAGGCCTACTACTTATTAACTCATTAACCCTGAGTACCATCTCACAGCGCCTCTGTGCTTACATCCGAGCGAGCTGTGAGATGATAGTAATTGTATGTAGTTACAGCCGAGACCCTTCCACAAGCACACCTAACTTTACAGGCATATTGTAGCTCCACTTTTAAAAAATAAGCTGAAAAAGTGCCTGAACTTTTTCAGTTACTTTCTCAACTTACTTTTCATTGTGGAGTTACATAATGTTCACATTTAACTTTTTGTAGAAAATCGGCTGTGTATGCAAGTAGTCTTTGTAAGCCGATTCTCTGTGCATTGCAAGGAGCAAGAGATGGCAGCCAGTCGGATTATACCATGACAAACCACCGCTTGCATAACACCTCCACCCCCAATCTAATTTTTCTTTGATCTGTCCAAATAGATACAGGGTTCAGCAGTAGCAATCCCCTTTCGTCTTTCTGATATTTGCAGACTTTATTGCTACTGGATCCTGCATTTTATTTGGACAGATCATCCATCTCCGTCTGTTTACCGGTTTCTGACTCAGCTACAGAGATACTGTCACGGTTTGAAAAGACAGCAGCATAAAAAAAAAAAAAGCAAGCAAAGTACGGCTGCAATGTTGCTCTTTTCCAGAGCAGAGGTGAGTGGTCTAAAGATAGTGCCAGCACGGGAGAATTGTGCCCGATAATGGCTTCATAATTCTACTTTTCAGTTGCTGCTGTACGTTCATTGTGCAAACTCTGTATTACTAGCAAGTTCTCTGTATATAATTGGGGTAAAATATTGAGAGCTACGATCATGTCCCTGCTTTGCATGTCATTTTTATTGAAGTGTGTGTGTATGTGAGGAGTGATAGTGATCCCTGGCAGCAGCAGTCTTAAAATCACAAATTCCACTTACAAGTATTACATTTAGCTTAGAAACTGAGAGAACTGTCCCGATCACTTAGTCTTAGCAGACATTGCACTGATACAAGGTAGTGAAGCATTGTTCACCTTTGCTGAGAAACAGACATAACCAGGCAGGTCTTCACTGAGCGGGGGAGGTGGGGCGGTGAAACTGAAATTCAATTCATGTGGAACTTTAAAGCAACGGGAGCAAACTGTGCCATACGTGTTTTTTTTTTTAATTATTCTTTGCTAATGGTGGTCTTCATACTGAAAGTGCACTGTTTTTTTACCGTTACTTCTTGCTTGCTGAAGTGCAGCTTTAACAGTTGGGTTTGTTAATTGCAAGTTGTATACGGACTTTGTAATAAGCAGCCTTATGCAAGGGAAAGAGCTTTTCCTTATTTGAATGACCTGTGACACTTTTTGTCACACAAATTTTAGGGAACACTTTCAAACTGAACTTCTTATTTGTTTTACTGCAAACACACACTTGAATGATTTGTAGTGCCTGTGCCCTTGCTGATTTGCTGGTAGAGCTGTCATGCCGCTTCTTTGGCGTCCAACAGACACCATGTGACTTCACTGGGGAACTGCCTGCTTGTACACTTCAGGAAAGCTGTGCCATTCTTGTTTTGATAGTTTGGGAGGATTCCTTTTCTCTGTTAAACTCTTGTCATATATTCTATTACTTTAACAGATTCGATGGGAGAAAAATATCACATTAGGGGAGCCTCCTGGGTTTTTGCATTCATGGTGGTAGTGAGTAAATTTGTCACTCCCAATTTTAAAATACAAAACAAAGGGGTGTGATTTGTGGTTAGGTATAGTCATTTATAATGGACACTGGTATGTATTTCTCGGAGTCCCTAATCTGTACACTCACCATTTTTTTTTAAGATTTATTTTCATCACTTTGTTTTCAGGGAATAGGTTTGTTGCAACTTGTTTTAGTATAAAATGATTTTCTGTATGTAGGCTAAATGAAAGTTTGCAAGCAAGAAATGGCAACCTGATGGAGTGAACGTCATGCTTGAGTCAAGGCTTGCAGAACTGTTTTGGGGGTTGCACTAAATGAGCTGCTGCTTTTTGTTGCCTGTAGTTGGAACCAGTTAGCTTTGCATAGCTTGGGATGATAGATAACTTTTGTTACTGGAGTGGTGTTCTTTGATTACTGTTCAATACTAACACTTTTGACTGGGTGGAGCTGTGCAGAAACCTCTGCTTGGGACTTTCATACTGCTTGGGGTTATAGTTATTATGTCTACTAGTGTATGCATTTCAACCGGACACATTAGGTATGTTATTGAATCAACCTTATTTTGTAAACATTAGAAACAAATTTTATATTGTCTCAGTCATGCTGACATAACTTGTCAAGACTGCTAGACTGACTTAAGCTGTACATTTCCATATGTATTTATATAATCTGTGTATTTGGACTGTTCTTCCCCGGTCTTGCTCACCACCAGTCATGAGATTGTGAGAATTTTGCCTGTACCTGTCTTGTATGCTGTTGAACTCTAGCACTTTCTACATTGGCATTACATTATTTTTGCTGGGGAGGGTGTTGCTCATTATCCAGCATTTTGTGGAAAAGATTCCCTGAACCTTTTGTTTTTAACTTGTACTTTACTGGGCCAATGAATTATGTAATCTTAGAGCTGAGCATGTCCCTGCTGTTTTGTATGACTCTTCCTAGCTCCTTGTTCAGGGGAGGACTGGTATCTAACAGAATGACCTGAGACACACCTCCGTGGACTACATGAAAAGAGACAGGGTGGAGCTCTTAGATTATGTGGCCCAGGCAGGTATGACACTAGCCATGAGCAGTATCCTACCGTCACCCATAATGATACCGCAGTACAAACATAAAATGATTGACCAACAATTGCCTAAGTTTCTGGTTGCATTCTAAGGGGATCCAGTATCTGTCTGCTTGGGATGACATGATTGACAGACATCGATGCTTTGCCAGAGATGGCTTGCATTTGTCACCCCTGGGCTTCCAGGTACTGGCTAAGGCTCTTGTCACCCCTATAGTGCCTTTTTTAGGCAGTGTTTTAAAGACCAAATTGCCACCATAACAGCTATAAATAAATGCAATCTGAGGGTCATGCTACTCAATGCTAGAAGTCTAAATCTCAAGATGTTATTTAGAAGGCACCCATGGGTTATTGTCTTTGCCGATTGATGCGGTGTTCTTAGCTTAGAGAGAGCATTACGTACCTGTCCACTAGTGATACTAGGATGAGTTCCATTTCATGTTATTTCCTTGAGGGTACATTGCGCTGGCGAGAGGGTTAAAGTTGCAGCTGAATTTATCAGCAAGAGATTTGCTGTATCTGGTAGCTCAGTATTGGAAATATAATATATATCTCATTGGTGTTTCAGGGAAGTGCTTCTGCATACATGGTCAAACTGCTGAAGTGAGCATTGGGCAAAATAATTTATTGTGTCATTTTGGTGCTTATGCATACACAACACAAACAACTGATGGGGTTACTGGGGAAAATAAATCATTAGTGTGTCACGGAAAAGCTTTTGCATAATTGGAAAATCCATTTGGCCATTTTACTATCCTAGCACCTGACTGTGTTATACTGATTCACTGGCTTATTGTAATTTGTAGCATGCTGCCATGTCCTGTTCTCTGAACTGATCTATTTGTTAGAACATTGCAGTAGAAATACAGTGTAAAAAACATTTGTTATCTTTGCCTCGGAGTTTCAGAGATGATTATGATAAAGTTTTTTTCTGTTGCCAGCTTTCAAGTGTGTATGTGAATTAACTGGGAACAAATGAAACAAGAGTGGAATGAATAGCTGGTGGATAATATCAGTACTGATAAATATATCCAAACTTTCTGAATATATATTCTGATTTAGTGTTTCTTTCTACTGAATAATGCCTGCGTGGTGTGAGAGGCTTAGTTAAATATGTTTTATTGCTGATTGCTGGCACAGCTTAACCAGATATTTTGGACAATATTTCTGCCTATTTCACTGCTGTGTCTTATTGTAACCAAAGGGATGGCTAGGTGAGAAAAATGAATTAATACTTTTTGAAGTAATTCTTACATGGATCAACCGGATAAGTTATACATTTCTGCTTGCAATTCTCTTTCTGATTAGACTAAGTAGTTGACTGAGATAAAGGTTATTACTTGCAGACTACTACTAGCATGGAGCTACCATATATTTTGGGCAATTTTTGTGCTATGTCATTCATGTGTGGAATTTAAGTGGGAGGAAGGGCTCGGTAATATATGTGTTATACTATTTTTACTGAATTATTCATGTGTTCTTCTAACAGATGATAAGGTAATATAATGAATGCCTACTAAACAGGTTATGTGCAGCATTTATCACCTGTGTCTGAGCATGTATAACTTTGCTGTAATTAACTGCAGGACATTATCACATTAACAATAACTGCAGTTACAATATATCACTGAATCATTATCTCTTTTCAGGTAAAACTCTCAGCAGCTGTTACTATCATTCACATAGGGAGAAGTCGTTATCACTTTCATGAATGCACAAGTCAGATTTTGGATTTTTGTCTATGTGCACTTATTTCAATCCACCCCCACCTTTCTCTCATGTTTCCAGTTTGTTTGATACAAAGTAAAGTCCCCATTGTGGTTATATACTTCTTATTTTTGTGAACTACTGCAATTGAACATCATATCATGTAGTAATTTACTACACTTATCAGTTTGTTTAGGACTTGGGTTATGGAAATTATGATTTTTTTTTTCATATTTTGGTAAATAACTTTGCTAGGGAACAAGTAATTGTGCTAAGTAAACCCCAATTGGAAGACAGTGTTAGTCTGTACAACATGGTAAAAGAACTGTGCCTGTGGGTTGTACACATGTACAAATATCAGTTCATTTATGACCCGGGCTCTGAAAGTGATGACATTTTATTCCTATTTTGGTAAATAACTTTGCTAGGGAGCATGTAATTGTGTTAAGTAATACCTCATTTTGAAGACAATATCAGTATGTATGGCATGATAAAAGAACTGTGTCTGTATGCTGTACACATGTACAGATATCACATTTTTGTATGACTAAGGTTATGAAAATTATAATATTTTTTCATATTTTACTGAATGACTTTGCTAAGTAAAGACAATGTGGTAAGTAATACCTCATTTTGAAGACAGTATTAGTCCTTACAACATGGTAAAAGAACTGTGGCCATGTGCTCTACACATGTACATATATCACAGTTTGTTTCGGGCTTACATTATGGAAATTATTCATTTTTTCCATATTTTGATAAATAACTTTGCAAGGGAGCATGTCAATGTGCTAAGTAATTGCTTCCAACATGATAAAAGAACTATGTCTGTATGTTGTACACATGTTCAGATATCAAAGTTTGTTTAGGACTTAGGTTATGGAAATTATGATTTTTTTTCATATGTTGGTAAATAACTTTACAATGGAACATGTCAGTGTGCCACTTAATACCTCATTTTCAAGACAATTTTACTCCTTATAACATGGTAAAAGAGCTGTGCCTGTATGCTGTACACATATACAGATATCATAGTTTGTTTAGTCTTGTAGGATTATGAAAATTATATATTTCCAATACTTATTATTATTATGCCCATATCTTTGCAATGGAGCATGGTGATGACACAAATGATGCATTGTTTTGAAGCTGACATTGAGCCACACAACTTGTACACTGATATGTAACCTCTGTCTGTTACATGTGATGAGATATTATGCTTTGTTTATTTATCAGTTATGAGAAATATAATATTAATCATGTTTCTGTGAATATCTATCTCCATAAAGGAGCATCACACGGTAATGGTTAAGGTATCAATTTAAAGCTGACATTCATACAAACAAATTAAATACAAATTGTATGAGTCTACATGGTACATTGACCAAGATATTGTGCCTTGTTTTTCCAAAAAGGTAATAAATATGCACAATATCAACATTCCTTTGCATATATTTAATAATGACTTAGATATACACTATCAACATTTATACTGTTGGAAAGGTCAGTGTCTGCTGAACAACGTCCACATTTTCATTTTTAGTCTAGCTCTTATAGTTAAAGAGTTATGAACATTTGTTTCTGTATGGTATTACAAATGGATTTTTTGAAAACGAACTCAGGCTGCACTGTTGTTCCTATGGTGGAAGTAAGCAGGCAGCATTTTCTGAGCTGCTCCACAGTGAGTGAGTTAATGCACACTGTGCTAAAAATGTGCACTACACTGCTAAATGCATAAGACAAGACTCATTTGTACATTTTTATGTGTGTAAACCTACAGTCTTTTTTACACACTGGATACATACCCTGGCTCTGCTTACTGATTGGCATATTGCAAGTTTTAATTTATGGAAGTCGTCATGTGTACTTTTATTGTAAGTCAGTATGCACTCTTCTTTTGTGCCACCACCTATCCTTGTGTTATGTTCCAGCCTCTGCAGAAATATGTTCTCCATTTGTTTGTACATTCATTTCCAGAATGATCCCTTCCTGTTCATAGTATGCCTATCTAAGATTATTTTGAGTGTCATGTATCTCTGTCTAAATGTACAACTCTGCAATCCTGCTTTCTCCTTTTATGCACCCACTCTACTCTTTGCTTGTTTGCTGGTTTCCCATCCCATCATGACAATCACCCATCAAAAAAGGAGTGGCAAAAATGCAAGCCAGCATTCACAGTCATAATATCTGAAATATTTATTTGTTTCTACTGTGAACCCACCACATCATATTAATTTCTATAGCATCAGTGGTGGTCAAAGGTGAGGTTGCTGTCAACCTGACTTCCCAGTTCTCTCACCACTGAGTGTGTACTTAAGGTGTTGTTATCGATGTGGTACTTAGCAAGAACATCGCCCTTACCAAAAGGAATGATAATACATTTTTTTCATTGAGTTTAAAGTTATGACTTTGGCACCAATCATTCGTTTGTGTAAGACCCTCTTGTAGGATGTTGACATTATTTGGAGATTCTATGACCACTCCCAGTTTGTAGTCATCAGCAAACTTTGGCAGCCACAGACCTTTAGTTTTTGCTTGTACTTCAGAGAAATAGATTCCAAACAGTAGAGGTCCCAGAACTGATCCCTGTGGAACACCACTGGTTACAGGTCTGCTGTTAGAGGTAGATTTCCCTATTTTGATTATATGGGTTCTATCAGCGAGCCAGTTAGTGACCCATCTAATGATATAAGTGTTGATACCTGGCTGGGTGAGTTTGTCAATGATGCTTGAGTGGGGGATAGCGTCTAATGCCTTGGCAAAGTCTAGGTATGCACAGATATTCCCTCCTCCCGGGCCTTGGTGACTGTCTCAAAGAAGTCCAACTGGTATAACAGGCATGATCTCCCTTTGACAAATCCAAACTGAGTAGAGTCAACTGTTTGGAGATAACTTATATCACAAGAAGTCTTACTCGTTTGTTTAAGCTGATGAGGAAGTGTTTGCTGTTTAAGGCGCACTCCCTTTTACTCTTAGATAGCAATTTCTTCCTCTTATTGTATAGCCTGTTAATGGCAGTTGTCCACCAGGCAGGTTTGCTCTTCCTTGAGGAGCTTTGTTTGGACCTAAAAGGTACGGCCAAGTCAATGCATTTATACA
Source organism: Protopterus annectens (assembly GCF_019279795.1). NCBI lineage: Eukaryota > Metazoa > Chordata > Ceratodontiformes > Protopteridae > Protopterus > Protopterus annectens. The sequence continues at coordinate 1,384,115,841 of NC_056733.1, forward strand.
GGTGTTTGTATAAAGCACTGGTGTAGAACTTGGCATAGTTGCCAGTTTCATATCAAGGGGAGGTGCAGAGAAGCAATTTATACCATCCCATAAGAGGTTATAAGCTGCTTTGGAGAAGTTTTTTGGTTTAGTTGCTGCTGGGGGGGGGGGGGTCAGCTGTGATAGTTACTTCAAATGAGCCTGATTTGTGGTCAGATCTCACCAGGGAAGACCTCACAGTGGGGGTGTTACAGTGGTCCCCCATACTGGTAAGCACCAGATCCAGAATGATGGCACCCCTTGTGAGGGTGTCAACCAGCTGGTCCAGGGCATCGGAGTTAATGAAGTTGAGGAACCTTTGGGTAAGTGAGTTTGAGCATGAGCAATTTGCCCAGTCAATGGATGGGTAGTTAAAGTCACCCAAAACCCTAGTGTTCGGATGTATCTTCATAGTCTCAAGTAGATCCAAATAGGCAGAGTAGGCATCCTGAATCATAGAGGGGGTCCTGTACCTTGCAAAGACTTGAATAGGTGTCCTACCAACAGTTAAATGCACCTGAAGAATCTCCAGAGAATCATGCTGTTTGACCAATCTGGAGGTGTATTTATTGTTAATGAAAATTGATACATCGCCTCCTTTAGTTTTCACGCCTTCAGTTTGTGGTCTGAATGTGCGGAAGGAGGTGTAATCCAGTATGGCTGGGGTGCTTTCCACAGCCTTGAACCAGGTCTGTGTGACTGTACAAATATTTGCGTCTTCCAAGGTGAGGACTGCTTCCAGTGAGTGCAGTTTCGTGTTAAGACTCCTAGTGTTCAGCAGCATAACCTTGAGGCTATTTTTAGATGGAGCTTTTATGTTGAGAAATGTGTCCTTGAGACACTGCCTAAAAAAGGCACTATGGGGGTGACAAGAGCCTTAGTCAGTAGCCGAAATCCCATGAGTGACAGATGAAGACCATCTGTGGCAAAACACTGAGGTCTAGCAATGTCATGCCAGGTTGACAGATACTGGATCCCCTTAGAATAATTATTGAAGTCAATCATTTTCTGTTTGTATTGAGGCATCATCCTAGGTGAAGGTAAAATGCTGCTTAAGGCTAGGGACATACCTGCCTGAGACACATAGTCTGAGAGCTCAGTCACGTCTCTTTTCATATAGTCCAGACAGATATGTCTCAAGTCATTCACACCAACATGGACTATCATGGAGTCATAACAGTACCTGTTATTGAGAGACTTGAGTGCATGTGTGATATGACCAGTCCTGGCACCTGACAGACAGCTGACCATGAACTTTTCCTTACCCAGCCTGATGAGAGGGACATCTGTGTGTCTCACAATGGAATCACCTATGAGTAATATGTTTGGTTTTGTGGTTTGCCTTAAGGACATGCTGGGTGAACACTGGTACATGAGCTATTATGTGTACTGTGTACTACAAAGGAAGTATTATGTGTAGCGTGCTTGTTTTTGTTTGGGAGATCTCTGGAGTTTAGGTATGTTTCTGATGAGGACCTCTGCATATGTAGGTATGTGTGATGTGGGTTTGGGTGGAGTAGGGGGTGAGGTGTGCATGCTGACAACCCACTCATTGTCATATGTACTAAATGGTGTTTTTGGAGAGCATGGGATCAAGGTTCTTAATATAGTTGCATTTCTCACATGTTGAGTTTGTGTGGACTAGGAGTAGAGGGTTGTTGGTGAACATAAGGCAGTTACTACACTGCCTCAGGATGCCCATGTTGACCAAGCTGGCTGGAGAAACTGTAGGAAATTGTTGGTCCATAGTGTTAGGTAAATTTATATGGTCAGGAAAAAATATCGCACTTAGAAGTTGCTAGTGTGTGAGAGGTGTGTTGGTACCTCAGAGGCTAGGCTTAGTGTTTCACCTGATAGTAGAGCAGGACCATAAAAAACCTCTGGAGGACCACAAGTAAAATGCTAAGGGAAAATTTAACAAGCAATAAGTTTGCAGCTAAACCACCAGTGGTAACCACTGCTAGGTGGCAGTGCATGATGGTGCACTATATGCAGACAAGTGCAAATGTAGGCCTTAAACAAAACAACATAACCCTTTTAACTCAAACTAGCCAATAAAGACGCTCTCTCTAAGCACTACTCCACTCACCCTCGATAAGCTGGGACCCAGACAACACTCTCCTCCCACAAGGGTGCAGACGGGCCTTCACCTACAAGGATGGCTTGAATTTGATGCTCAGAAGTTACAAAACAGGCTCAGAAACAGCAAACCTGGAACTGGGCAATGCTACAGCGGAACTAGCACAGTATACAGTAAAATGTGGCAAAAAACAGTTCAGACAATTCAAGAATGCAAATACAAATTAATCGTGCAATATAAAGCAAAAGCAGGCACTTATGGATAGTTGGAAATAATGGATGCCTCAGATCATTCAATATCTCAGTGAAAAGCTGGTTTTAGTGCTCAAATGATACCAAACAGTCTAGATTCAGCAAGTCTGAATCTATCCTATGCTATAAAATGCAGAAATACTTGAAATTCAAAGTGCATAAAGTCACAGTCACAACAGCAAAACAGGAATTTAAATAAAGCACCAATTCACCAGCAATCCTCAGCTTAGAATGGTGTAGGACACACTCTCCTGCCACAAGAGTCTAGACCAGAAACCTCTCTAATGTAAAACAACTCTTTTTAGAGCCCAGGTGCTTAAGCCAGAACTAAGACATTTCAGAAGACAGACACAATAGGCCTTCAACCAATAATTTCCAGCTTAGAAGAGTGTACACTATCTTCTTTTGCCACAAATGTTTTGACCACAAATCCTCCCAAAGTAAAGTAACTAGCTTGGAACCCAAATGCTTAATCCAAAATAAAGACACTTAAATAACAGGCACAATAGGCCTTCACCAGCAAGTCCCAGCACAGAAGGGTGTAGGCCACACTCTCCCGCCACAACAGTCTACACCACAACCCTCCCACCATAAAATAACTGGTTTGCTGTCCAAGTGCTTAAACCAGAACTAAGACACTTTCAGAATAACAGCTATAATGAGCCTTCGACCAGCAATTCCCAATTTAGAAGACTATTGCCTATCCTCTCCTGCCACAATAGTTTAGACTACAAATCCTCTTAATGTAAAATAACCAGTTTGGAACCCAAGTGCTTAAACTGGAACAAAGACATTTAAAACAACACGCACAATAAGCCTTCACTTAGCAATTCTCAGCTCAGAAGGGCAGAGGTCACCCTCTCCTCCAACAAGAGTGTAGACTGAAAACCTTCTTAATGTAAAATGATAAATATTTCTGTATGAGTATACATGGCCTGCTCAAGAAGTGGATATGCTTAAATGTTACAGATCACTGCTATGTGAACAGTCCTGGATTGGCACATTAAACATGGCTGCATTTATTTTTCACTGGACAAATGGAAATGGAATAGTGAATTGCATACCATGTTAAATGGAGATAAGAAGCTTCTCCAAATGTATTTTTGCAGGATACAGGAGAAAAAAAGGAAAGTTATATATATATATATATATATATATATATATATATATACATATATATATATATATATATATATATATATATATATATATATATATATATGGATCTAGGACATTTCACCGAATGCACATTTCACCGAAAGTTAAATTACTGTGCATTTTTCACTGAAAGCACAATTCACTGAAAACACAATTCACCGAAACATTTCACCGAAAATGGTATATGGCCTTGTCCCCACTGTAGTGCGACCCTGGAGTTGGTATATATAGTAGGGGGGTGTGGGGGCACCGCCCCCCCCACAACGGGGGTGTGGGGGGCGTAGCCCCCACAACTTTTAAATGTGTTACACTATATACATGCATACTTGCAATTGCAATCTATTACTCTTATCTAAACATGATATAGACACTCCCCCCTACTATATATACCAACTCCAGGGTTGCAATACAGTGGGGACAAGGCCATATACTATTTTCGGTGAAATATGTTCTGGTGAATTGTGTTTTCGGTGAATTGTGCTTTCTGTGATTTGTGTTCAGTGATATGAGTTTCGGTGAAATGTTCTAGATCCATATATATATATATATATATATATATATATATATATATATATATATATATATATATAGTGCTGCCTCTCACATGCTAATATCTAAAACTTAAAAAGATATTAATGAATACATATGGGAGATATGACAGTCACATTTGATAACATACGTAATACACTGTCCTGATTCTTATTATCACAGAGAATGGCAAATTAAAATAATTGTGTTTGAGAACACAATATTGAAATATGAAGAGGGAGATTTATTTTTCATTACGATTAAATAATTTTGTTCTTTTTACTTAGTTTGGGATACAACAGCCTATTTAACAGTTAAGTGTTTTTCTTATGTTATGTTGTAGTGAATGCCATGACTTTAGTTGTGGGCTGGTAATTAAAATATTTATGTGGGTATAATTGAATATGGCTGCACTTATTTCCTGGGGGCACATGAAATGGGAGTAGTAAATTGTATGTCATGTTTAAAAAGGAAAGGGGAGCCTTGAACCATATTTTGTAATTCTCCTTTGATAGTCACATCGCCACAGTAGTCAGGAAGTCCTTCTACGTATCACACCTCATCATAAAAGGGTTCTCATCCAGAAAAAAAGAGGTCATTGTTCCCCTCTACTCATCACTCATAAGACCCATTATAGAGTACAATGCCCCTTTTGGAATGTACCTCATGAGACATCTGCAGGAGCTGGAAAGGCCACAGAAGTACCTCACAAAGAGGATTACTGGCCTCAAACAAATGCCCTACACTGACCGCCTCAAAAAACTCCAGCTTTACTCCGTAGCATATCGCCTACTCCGAGGTGATCTCTGCCTAACATATAAAGCTATGTCAAACCCAGAGCTGTTGGACATGCTACACCTAAAGAAATCCCAATCCCTCCGAGCTACACACTCTAGGGACCTAAACCTTGTCACCACAATAAACAGGACATGCTGGAGGGATAGATTCCTGTCCCAGAGACTTCCTATACTCTGGAACAAGCTACCCATCCATGTCAAGCAAAGTTCTTCATTAGCACTCTTCATGAAAAATCTTGATGAGTGGATGGGAAATAGGAAATACACCCTGGGGATCACTTCTGTGTCTCTGCTGGACAGTAGCACAGGAAAATAACTTTCTTGGGTGGCGTAAGCTATGGAACCTTGCTGGCTAGGCTTGCGTAGGTCCATGGGCTGATAGCCTAGTACCTACCTATGAACCTATAAAAGAAAAGAAAGCTGTACTGGATGATGTATACATGATGATGGTACCCAGTAAATATCAGTATTTGTAAATTAAAGAGATATTTAGCTAGTATGTCTAGCATATTTGAGAGGCAGGCTCTATTGCTTATCTGATATACTGCCCTGAACTGTATGACCATACACATGGACTGCTTAGTTAAAGGATTGTGTTTAACAATACTGTATTCGGTCAGAAGATGGAATTTCTTCTTTTTAGTGCAGAATTAAGTTGTATGTACTTAGACACTAAAACGTTCATACAATGGAATGTGATCCAGACCAGACTCAATGATAGTTTTTAGCACTTTTGTTCCTTTTAATATTTAGAACTTCATCAGAAAATTAAATAATGAAGTTCTAAATATTAAAAAGAACAAAAGTGCTAAAATGTATCATTGAGTCTGGTCTGGGTCACATTCCACTGTTCGACTGTTTTAGAATTCCATTTTTGAGTTGTTTGTTTTGCATATACTTAGATTTTGTTGAAGCATTGGGGGTTAACATAAAGGCTTGGGGTTGGCATAACTGTTAAAGTGTTTATCTTAAAGACACAAGGTGCAAACTTTTATTCTTACCTTTGGTTGAAAAAATTGATTAAGCTTAAATTGGCTCACAGGGCAGATAGCCTAATACTAACCAATGAACCTATAATGCAGCTTTCTTAAAAAAAGCGAATTTCCCCTATTGCGTTGTCTCGAATCTCATGACCGTAGATATGGGTTGTTAATTAAAAGCTTCTACTTTTCAGAATATTATAATGTAACAGGAACAGGGAAATGTTGACATATTTTTTGAATCAGATGGCAGAATTATGTCATTTTTACTTAGTACCCATTACAGCAGCCTTCTGACAATTAAAGATATTTTTGTATTACATTTATGAGTTCAGAATATGGGAGATTTTTCTTTATTGCTGTAGAGATAAAAAGTCATAAGTCTGAGTTCACTGAAATGGGCTGCAAATCATGCATAAATTCTGAATGTAATATTGTTTGTATTGTTTTTAAGGTAAAAGCAGATAAATAAAAAGTGCAATATCATGCCTTTCTACCTAGTAGTATAGGCTGCAATAGAAATTAGTTTTTGCAATAATCCTTATTCAAAGATATGGGCTGTAAGTACTTTAAAATAAATGATATTAAGGTAATAGTTAAAGAGTATATATGAAAAGTCTATCCAGTGGGATTCATAGACAGAACACTGCCACTGCTATATGGACAATGCCAGTGAGCCTAGTAGCATGACAGTGATATTTAGAGATTTATAGACATGATAAAGTTGCACTGAGCAGTATCTCATTATCACGTATCTACTAATGTTCCCCTCACACATCAAACACTCAGGCGCACGCGTGCCTGCGCACGCACACATACATACACACACACACACACACACACACACACACACACACACACACACACACACACACACACACACGTGGCTTCATAGTACTTACTCCTGTGGTACTAATTCTCCTGCTATAGAATAAAAATGGCGTAAGCTGTCAAAGGATGGAGTACACTTGGATTCACTTTGTATCAACGCAGCATGGTAGAGCTATTCTTTGAATTGCTCTACTGTTGTAGTAAAATGCCAGCAAAAAAAAAATTGAGGTAGAGCACATAGCTAATTTGCGTTAGCCACACCCTCTCTGGGCAGCTGCATTTGCAATGATGGTACCCAGTGAATATCAGTATTTGTAAATTAAAGAACAAGAAATGTGTACAAAGCCATAAAAAAATGGGGGGACAAAAGCACAAAAATGGGAACAAGTTTTAAATATTGCTCTTACAAACTTTGAAAGTTGATAGAATAATAAGTTTTGCATTAGCATGAATTTTCTGAAGGGTTTGAAGTCAGAAACTCAAAAGTATGTCATTATTTTCTGACTTTAGTTCTCAATGAGTTGGCAATAATTTGTCAAAATAATGACATTTTATGAGGAACTGACCAAAAATATGAGGCAAAAATCTGGATGTTATGCAAACACCTGGACAGCTGAGAGCTATGGCAAGTAGTTTTCCCCAGTGAGACAGTTGTCATTCTACAGGCTAGTGCCTTTGTAACACTGTAGTAAACCAGCATTCCCTGACTCAATCTGGCATAATGTACTGTATAATCCTGCCAAGAACAGTAGTATACAGAGTGGTTAAGTGTTTCTGAATCTAAAGCCAATGCTCGGGCCTGTAGTTTTTTTATAAGAGCAGTCTTTATGATTAGTAATTTGTGCTTTTATGATGAAGTTACGAGGTTATTTAGAAGAAGAAAAAAGGAAATCTAGTTACTGTTAGATGATCCAATAAAATGTAATACGATTATGAGAGTTATGGAATGTCTTAAAAATATTCAGACTTTGCTATGGTCATATGAGCCTATCACATGTATCCATCTGTAGTATCGTTGATTTGTAGAGGAAGACAGGTGCATTTTATGAAAAATACTAAAAGCTGAAGGAAGCACTGAGATTTTGAAATGATTGAATAAGTTTGCAATCTATAGGGTATGTGAAGGCTATTATTTGGTATAAATCTTAGGTCATGGACTATAACTTCATAGAGACGATCTTATCAAAGGATGGACATACAGACATTTTTGAGAAGAGAACTATCAAATATTGGGAGGTTGGCATAATGGTTAAGGTGTTTACCTTACAAACACAAGGTGCTGGGTTTGATTCTCACATGGGGTAATTGGCTAGACTTAAAATGACCCATGAAGGCAGTTAGCCTACTACTTATGTATAAGTTCCTCTGGGTTGTATACTGATGAGAAAATCCCATCTACCCTGAAGTGAGGAGTGCTATTGGATCTTTTATGTAAACATTTCATGAAGTATGAGTTGTGGATGGAAATTATGAGAGTAGAGGATAGTTTCTCAGTTGTGCTTCAAATGTCTAAACCAAGATTAGAAGTGGCATTAAATTAGAAGTTTACATTTTGACACTGGTTGTTTTCTGAGCAATATATTATTGAAAATAATATATGTGCCATTCCAAAAAATTAATTATTGTAATGGGTGGATTTGACTATGAGTTGGATGGAAGCAGAGGCATATTATAGACTAGCAGACTGAGTAATACTATTAAAAGATTAGAGTGATGTATATGTGAACAATACAAAATGCTGTTCTATTTGAATACCTGACTTCAGGGGGTTCTGAATTCATGACATAGACACAGAATAAGAACTTATAATAACACTTCATACTATATGGTGATACTGATGGATACACAGAGAAACTCTTGAATGAGAAGAATGGCAAGGAGAAAAAAATAGGTGTTTTTCAGGATTATATTGTGTTTGGACAATAGGTCAGGTGTGATTGGTTATGCATTTACAGAGAATTTACAAGAAGGTAGGAAGGAAGCACTGAAATTATTCAACTGATTTTAAAACATATACATGTTGTAGTATTGTAAAAAGGGCAGTTTGCTGGGTGATGGGTAAGCAATATGGAAGCTTGTTTCAGAAATCAGAGGTTTTTTTTCTGCATCACTGCTGCAAGTCATACCTTTCAGTCTCAGAGCACTAAAACTCATAGCATTGGCCTTTATAAATCATACCACATGCTCAGAAAGAGGAACACTTTCTTATTCGTCACAATCTAAGTTTTTCTAATTTGTTTGTATAATATACCCTATATAGTTAGTTGCAGGGCTTCTTTCTTTATGCTTAGTTTATTTATTTAATAAAATATGTTCCAATAAATAGGTTGGACTTTATGTAGAACATAGTAAATCTATGAGGAGCCAGGCCAAATCTGAAGACCAAGCTCATAGCTCTATGCTTAAGCTATAGCAAATAAGAGGCTTGCTGCAAGTTCTTCTAGTAATGAAGGAAAACAAAGCACTTCTGGATATATATATATATATATATATATATATATATATATATATATATATATATATATATATATATATATACATATATACATATATATATATATATATATATATATATATATATATATATATATATATATATATATATATATGTATATACGTGTGTGTGTGTGTACATATGTATTAGACTTGCTTTGGTCAATATTTGTGTTTGCCAAAGTCCCAAACGGACACCATAATATGATGAAAACAAGAATGTTGATGTGCTTATCCCAAGAAACAACCTCAGTGCATGCAAAACTTAAAAATATAATTTTTTGCAAAGAGGGCAAGCTCCCTGCACCCCACTGCTAATTGTATATAATAACTCTGAAATCACACATAATCAGAGAAAAGGAATACTCCCAAAGCCTGAGAACTGTGCAGCTTCACACACTTGTCGACCATCTGTTTAATCGACCAAACACATTATCGACTGACGTATCTTCACTCATCTGTATCTGTGGGTACATGCACGTGTATCTCTTTAAATATATATATATATATATATATATATATATATATATATATATATATATATATATCTATGCAAATACACCCACATATGTGTATGCACATTTTAAACTTTCTCTCTTTACCCCCCCCCTCTCTCTCTATATATATACACATATATGTGAATTTGAAATAAACAAAAACACCCATAAATGAGTGGCATAATGCCGACATTGAAAAAAAACAAAAACAGGATGAAGTGCTGGAGTTCCACCATGTGCAGTTCATCATAGACAAAATTTTGTACCATATTTTAACAATTTTTACCCACCATCTCCCAAGAAGCTCACAATGCATACTTATCCTGCTGAAGACACTTATCATCCAACCTATCACCGTACTCATAGGAGATTTCAATTACCCCTCTGCAGACTAGGATCCTACATGGCCTCAAATCTACACGCACAGAGATTTCTGGACTTTATGAATACAAACAACCTTGATCAAATAGTGAATACGCCCATTACAGGCTCCAACATAATACGGGACCTCATGCTCACAAATATGGGAAAATACAGCAAACCCCCCCCCCCCCCCATGTCTCATCCTATTGCTTTCAGAATCTCTGTACAACAATGTCAATAACTGCATAGAGCCTGCTGTACCTTCCAGAAGTAAGCCTAGAACTAGCCCCAGAAATAAACCTCTCTGGTGCCAACCCAAATTAAACAGGATATACAACAAAAGAGGAAAAAAATATGGCAAAAATCAGGACTGATAACCGTAAGGCCTTCTACAGCTATGTCAGAAATGTCAAGGAGAGCACAAAGCAATGTGATGAACTAGTGGTTAATCGTGCCCCATTCACCACGCCTGGTGATACAGAGAATCTGTTAGCAGACAAATTCACTTCCAAATTTAACCTCCACCACCCACCCCTAACCATCCCCCCAATAACATTCTTAAACATAACCCCTCCAGTGACAACAAGGGAGCATATACTGGCTGCACTCACTAAAGCCAAGAACAACCTCAGTGGGCCCTGATAACATCCCAGGATGCTTCCTGAATAGTCTAAAATACAACTTATTGGTACCCCTAGAGTCTTAACTATAGGTTTAAAAACAGGCTTTGTGCCACATGAATGGAGGACTGTGACAGTCATCCCTCTTCATAAGGGAGGACCTTCAACAGATCCGGGAAACTAAAAAACACATTAGTCAGACTAGTATGATTTGCTAAGCCATGGAAAGAATTATCATGGAAATTATCAACAAAGACATACGAGGCCTCCAAGTTTGTCAGAGGATGGTCATGCTTACAGAATCCGATAGACTTCTTTGAAAAGGGTGTGGGGACTGGGGACGGGAGTGGAAAATAAAGCTTGGGGAAAACAATGAAGCATAAATAACAAACATTGTTATGAATACCTTGCAATCCTATTAATGAATACCCTGTGTCTAGTCAAAGTATCATAATGCTACTCCAGTAGTGAGTTAGAGCTATCCACTCCAAAATAAGTGAAGCAAGTCCTCAATAATAAATAAAAAACAAAAGACTGACACATTCCACCTAAGCCCGAAAGGGAAGATGGCAAAACAGGTAGAGTGTAACACACATTTTAGTTCTGGGGCTACATCTGGTTGCTTTTCTGCATTAAAAAGTGGCAAACTGTAATTGTGTAATTCTGTGGTCTCCTACAAGACCACCACATGTTTGTTTGTGTCTTTCGGCTTTTCCCGGTTAGGGGTCGCCACAGTGGAACTCCGGTCCGCTAAATGATTGGCAGTAGAGTTTTACGTGCTGGCTTGCCGGGCCTAACACACAACCTTCAAGGAAGGAACGCCCGTTCACGCATGTCCCACACAGAAGACGCTCTAACTGAGAATCGAACGGGCAACGTCTAACTGTGAGGTGACAACGCTACCGCAGCACCACCACGTCCCTGTTAAAATGATTCTGAATTTATTTATTTATTTATTTTCAGTTTGATTACCGGGGAAGTCCACTGGGCCACGAAGAACCCATTTTCAGTGGAGGACTGGGGAGAAAAGCTCCAAAGCCTTTTCCTTCAAAATGCTGCTGTTTCTTTTAATCCTTCTTAAAATGGCAGTTTTAGAAAAAAAGCTGGTGGATTACACTTAATAGATGACAATAATGTTATAGACTTCTTTTACTTCAAAATATGCATGCTAATTCACATTCTCTAATTCTACCAACTTCTCATATTAATAGTACTAATATTTTAAAAAGTCTGATTGTTTCTAATAAGCAAAGTTCTCAACTGTCTAACTTGTAGAATTAGAAAGTGAAAAATAGGGCATAACTCTCAACCAGTCAGGGACAAATCTCTCCAGAATAAGGGACAAATCCTGAAATAATCAAGGACACTTTTAAAAATATTAGTACTAATTTACATGGGACATTGACAGAATAAGATAACGTGAATTCAAGTATATTTTCTGAAGTAAAAGATGTCTACAATGATGTTGTTGTCATTATTTATTAAATGTAATATACCACCATCAGTTTCAAGAGGGATTAAGAGGGGCATAGCTAAAATTGAGTGAAAATTAGGGACAGTTAGGCAAGAGTCCAGGGAAAAGGTTTCGAATCAGGGATACTTTTAAATAAATCATTACTATCAAACGTAAAACGGGACATAATAAGAAGTATTGAATTAGCAAATGCATTTTTAAAAGTAAAGAAAATCTGTAGCCAATGTTTATTATTATTTGTTGACTACGGTGCAATCCATCACTTTTTTGCAATCACTAGTTTTAAAAGACACGAAAACTCTGTGCCTTAGTCAGGGACATTAGCGAGGTATGCCACCGCGACTCCCTACTCATTACCGCCCATCCTACCAAAAAATCAGTAAATAAAACAGTAATAACAACAGCCACACACGTTCCGTTTAATTTTGGTAATGACATGGTTCTAAAGAATGCTGTTGCACACAAACACCAAAATGAAAGACGTGTTTAATAATGAATGCCACTCTTCCACAGGCAATAGCAACATGGCCGTCGCCTTGACGTTCGGGGAACAGAATCAGCCTCTTATTCTTTCTAAAGCGTACTGTACAGGACAGGCGCGCAGAGAATTGTGGGAATTGATAGACACTGCCCACTGGGTCCGGAGTCTGACAACGGCAGATAAAGAGATCGGAGACATATTGCTGTGCACTCTAGTGTAAGTGATTGCAAATATTTGGTGTATTTGTATACTTTGTTATGGGTTATTATGTTTTCATTCCTGTAGACTGAACACAATTTTGGAATTGCCTCGTTCTGCTTTATAGGCATTTAGCATTACAATTGCTGTGTTTATTATTACATTGTACTGTCAACTATCCGAAAGGCTTCAGCCACCGGTTCTGGTGGTCGAGTTGTTGTGGTCCGTATTTATGTAATGAATGGGTCATTTGTTAATAGTTTTAACTGTCACAATTTAGCTATTGCATGAATTTGCACTGTGTTAGTTTTCGGGTTTTGTAAATGTTAAACCCGGAAATTCCCATTCATATTTTTATTAACAGACACGGGGCGTGCAGTGTAAATTATAGTGGTGGGAGAGAAGACACAGAGTGTAGTTACTATTTCTTTCTTATTTATACTGTTCTGTTATCTATGGTTTTAATCGAGGTAGTTTGAGTATTGCTGGAATATACAGCTTGTCACTTTTGATTTTATAAATATTAAATCTGGAAACTGCCTTTTGTGGTTGTATTCATAGACATTGGGACGTGCAGGTGGATGTCGTCTTTGGGAAGGGGGACAGCTTATAGTTTTTCTGTTTTGTTTCTTCTTCTTTCGTGCTTTTTTTTCTATGTGGTAATTAGTTTCACATTGTATTATAGTGTCTACAATAGCAATAAAGACAGTGGGGTCTGACGAAGTGTACTACTACGGGCCAGTAGTGACAGCTTACCGTATTTATTGTAATATGCCGATGGGGAATCCTCGGAGGAGAATACCAAAGATGATATAAAGCCTTTAGTGAACAATTCGCATACATATACGCATAATGTTTTATGTTGGCGTTCGCAGTGGTGTTGCATATCACATATATATGAGTTGCTTACAAATATCTCAACCTCTTACTGCAAGAAATCTGGACAAAGCCTAAAATAATATGGGGACAAATGTCTGAAAATAAGCACATTTGTTAAATATTGCTCTCAGACCTCTCAACCAATCAGGGACAAATTTGAACAGAATCAGGGAAAAGTCAAGAAAAAAATCAGGGACACTTTTAAAATATTAGTGCTATTAAGTTGAAACATTGAGAGAATTAATTATTGTCATCATTCATTAAGTGTAATTCACCACTTTTCTGCCCAAAGTCACTAGTTTTAGGAGGGATTCAGAGGGACAGAGCTAAAATTTGAGCCAAAATCAGGGACGTCCCTGAAAATTAGGGACAATTGATAGGTATGATTGCTCTTATAAACTTTGAAAGTTGCTACAACTGGTTTTACATACGCATGCAATTTCTGAAGGCTGTGAAGTCTAAAACTCAAACGTCTGTCATTATTTAATGACTTCAGTCACAACTAGTCAACCAGAAAACCGCAGATTTTACGAGAGTGACAAAAATATGGATGTTCTTCAAAATCTGGACAGTTGAGTGGTATGGCTGCTTAATGTTCGCATTGCATAGTACTACCTACCGAGTCACATGTCTAGTGAAGTATATCCAAATGTACAGCAGACGGAAATTCAATCCCTCGCTCTCCTTCGGATGTAATAAAGGAGCTCTTCTCTTATACTGCTTATGATTTTCGGTAAATAAATTGGAAATCGTGTAGGATTGTTTAATAACATATGAACATTTGATTATATAAACGTACCGCCAGCTGGTTTTGTGCATATTGTTTGATTTTAAATTGTAGCTGAGAAAACACACACTCTGTAATAATTGCCAACATAGTTAAACATTTCGTAGTTTTAATAAAATTAAAGATAGAAAACAGAAACTGGAACTAACTGCATAGTTTAAATTCTTCGACCTAACTGCTGGACATCCGTGAATGATTCAGTTTTTGTTGTATTTTTTTTTTCTTTCTACCTTTCTTTTCCCAATCTGTGTTGCCCTTATCCTGTGTAATTGTGAATGTAATTATTTGACTGGAGAACCATATACTTCCAAATACCCCTTTGTAGTTTGCAAAAGCTGTGGCAGACTTGTTTTAATTGGCTTATGTATTTACCAAATTTAAGTTAAACCACTCCCTTTCACATTTTTAGCCCTGGTCTCGCATGTGCTTGGCACACATAGAAGATGTTCTGTTTCTACTAATTAAACACACTGAAAATTACTAAGGCTGTGTAGGGTATTTTTTCATTCATCAAAGGCTCTCAAAGTTGATGGTTCTGTTAATGTTGTTAGCAAAATGTGTGCCTGAGAAAACAGGTCTCCAAATGCATACACGACTGGTTCTGCTTCATCATTTTCCAAAGTGTCAGTTTACGTTTCAAAGTAGGAGTCCATAACCGAAGGATGTATACTTAAACAGTGCAGCGTCACTTAGTTTTAGCAGTTACAATGAGCCATCTGCATGATTAGCCTGCCTCTGTCAGTTGTAAATGTTGGGAGTAAACAAAACATATGTCTTCTGAGCGCCGTTGAGTCGTTGCCTAGCGACCTGTGCACTGGGATTTGTTTTGTTTATGGCAGACTCTGGCTTTTCAGGAAATATGAACTACTGTATTTTCAAGAAAACAGTTCAGGGCATTATGCTAGTTTTGACACAGATACGGAAAAGGAGCTCAGTATGAAAAAAACTGTGTCTTCAAAATAGCTTCTTCCCTTTTGAACTGTGCATGCATGTGCGGTTAATGTACGTATGGACACATACACATACATTTTTCTGAAAGTACTAATAAATGTTTATTTATTGTTATATATTTGTATTCTGTTGATTGAGGTGTCCAGTTGTAAATGCGGACTGAAGTTAGAGATCTCGGGTGAAAAACGGCGGTAATGGGGAACACTGGACCATACCAGTGTTTTTGCGTAGCTCTCAAAACCTTAAGGCAGTTGCGTAACAGCCACAGCTCTCAACTTCTTAGCTGAATAACATACTTTTCTTTCAACGGTAGAAATTCAAGCAGAAAGTCCAGATTTTTGCCTCATTTCTTTTGTCTTTTCCTCATAAAATATGTGATTTTCTGGCAAATCACGGGGATAATCTGAGAACTGAATTCATTAAATAATTATATATATATATATATATATATATATATATATATATATATATATATATATTTTACACTTCATATCCTTCAGAAAAAATTCATACCAAGACAAATCTTGTTATTCTAGCAACTTTCTAAGTTTATAAGAACAATATTTAAAATCTGTCCCTATTTTTTGGCCTTTGTTTTCCTCTTCTCTTAGTCTTTGTCCAGATTTTTTTGCACTAATAGGTTGAGAGGTATGCTCAATAAATAGGGACAATGTTAAAAATAATGGGTAGAAAGTACATTGTTACTCATACCTGTCAATGGAGTTCATTATGAGGAATGCTCCTCATTTTGAGTCTTAAAAAGTCCATGTTCCTCACTGTTCCACAATCATTGTTAAGAATTTTTCTAATTAATGTCACAGACAGCCAAGAGATATGCTCAGCACTAATCATAGGAGGTTACTAGGCTAACAGTCCAAGGGCCCTTACAAGCCTAGCCAAGTTCAACTCATGTTCTCAATGGTGTCTGGTTCAAGCAGACACAAATCAGCACCTATCACCCAAGTCCAAGAGGGACACAGGTGGAACTTCTGGGGTGAATTTCCAGTTACCCATCCAATTGTCCAAATTACGCTTAAATAGGGCCAAGGATGAGCTTTGTTTAACATGAAAAGGAAGCTTGTTCCAAAAGTGGGGCAGCCTCTGTGAGACAAATCTGTCTCTCCAGCAAGTTCTGTTGATATCACATACCAGATTATGGTCCTTTGAGCGAGTGACCTATGTGCCATTTGACTTGCGAATGTGCAGCATTTCCATTAAAGCTGGGTCAGAGATTGACCTGTATGCAAGGCACATTGCCTCTAAGCAGTCTATATGACAAAGAGTAAAGTGACAATGATTTCAATCTATCCGCATAAGACAGATCTTGAAGACCCTGAATTTTCTTTGTAAGGAACCTTTGTGGTCTCTCCAGTTGCTGCAGGTGTTTGGAAAGGAACATATCAAAGGGAGCATTGTACTGTATTACTGGCCTGAAGATGGAAGAGTACAGGGGGGTTATAGCCTCTTTTTTTTTCTGGAGACAATGTCCTTATGATGAGCAATATAACATGCCCTTCTTACCACTGTGAAGACATGCTGATCGAAGTTAAGGTTGCTGTCAACCTGCGTCCCCAGATCTGTCACTACTGACTGTGTGCTTAGGGTATTGATGTGGTAGTTTGCAGGGAAATCATCCTTGCCAAAGGGGATGATAATGCATTTTTCTGTATTAAGTTTAAGACCATGACTTTGGTGCCAGTCATTAGTCTGCGTAGCACCTTCTTGCAGGATGTTGATGGGGTTTCAATGATCACTCCCAGCTTGCAGTCATCAGCAAACTTTGTCAGCCACAGTCTTTTAGTTTTAGCCTGCTCTTCGGAGAAGTAGATTCCGAACAGTAGGGGTCCCAGAACCGATTATTGTGGAACACCACTGGTTACAGGTCTGCTGGAGGAGGTGGAGTCCCCTATTTTGACTGTATGAGTTCTATCAGTGAGCCAGTTTGCAACCCACCTGACAATATATGGGTTGATACTCAGCTGGGTCAGTTTATCAATGATTCCTGAGTGGGGGATTGTGTCAAAGGCCTTGGCTAAGTCTGATTAGGCCATATGCACAGATGTGCCCTCGTCTAGGGCTTTTGTGACTGTATCAAAAAAGTCAACCAAGTTTAACAGGCATGATCTCCCCTTGACAAAGTGAAACTGGGTGTAGTTGAGCATTTGGAGATTTCCTATATCTTTGTTAATAGGGCCCATGATGGTTCGATCCATGGCCTTGCTGATAAGACTGGCAGGCCAATGGCTGTATAGTTCCTGTGCCCGTGGATGCACCTCCTTTGTGCAAAGGGATGATGGTAGCTGTTTTCCATTCCACTGGGACGAAGCCAGTGCTTAGGCTGTGATTGAAAAGCATGCCCAATGGTGATGCTAATTCCTGTTTTAACCCATGTAGAACATAGCCTGGGATGTTGTCTAATCCCTAGAGGCTGTGTTTCTGGCCTTGGAGAGGGCATTTAAGACCTGTTCCTCAGAGATACTAGGTGGGAGACAGGTATTAGGGATGCTTTGGGATATATGTGGCAGGGAGCCTGTCAGCCAGCAGGTTTGCTATATCCACAGGTTCCATATATGTAGTATCATTAACTATGAGTTCAGTGCAAGTCTGGACCTTACCTTTAAGGTTACGGATGTAACTAAAGAATGGCTTGTGGTTATCCTTACTTAGGGAAGCTAATCTGGATTCATGGTTAGCTTTGGAGGACTTCACTAGGAGTCTTATTTGTTTGTTAGCTGAGGAGATTGTTTCTAGTTTTGAGACCGTTCCTTCCTATTCCTAAGACAGCAATTTCCTTCTCCTATTGTGTAGTCTATTAATGGCAATTGTTCACCAGGCAGGATTGTTTTTCCTTGAAAATCTTGCTTTGATTCTATCAGGTATGTCAGAGTCAATACAATTGTACAGGTGCTTGTCTAAAGCATTAGAGTATAACTCAGCATAGGCGTCTGTTCCATCAGTGGGGGGAGGGGCTATGAAGCTATTTATGCCATCACATAAGAGGTTGTAATTGGTCTTGGAGAAGTTTTTTAGCCTAGTTGTTGCTAAGGGGGTGGGGGGTCTTGTGTTATAATTACTTCTAGCGAGACTGATTTGTGGTCAGATCTTACCAGAGATGGCCACACAATGGGAGTGGTGCAGTGGTCCCCATGTTGGTGAGCCCCAGGTATAGGATGTTTGAGCCCTTTGTGGGTGTGTCAACCAGCTGGTCCAGGGCACTGGAGTTAAAGAAGTCCAGGAATCTTTGGGCAAGTGAATTAGAACCTGTATAATTTACCCAGTCTATGGACAGTTAATTAAAGTCACCCAAAACCAGGGTGTTTGGTTGTATCTTGATTGACTCAAGTAGATCCAAGTAGGCTGAGTGGATGTTCTGATTCATGGAGGGGGGGTCCTGTAGCTGGCAATGACGTGAAGAGGGGTCTTGCCTATAGTCAGTTGCACCTGAGGTAATTCATATTTTATTCATATTTAGTGGCAGTAATAGTTTAAGTTGATAACGGAGAACACTGGGCTTTGCATAACCACATCAAGTGGTATTCTGCATTTGGACTTACATGCCATACAGCATTCTCCATTATCATAGTCATTACTATAGCTGTATCCATATGTAGTAATGTAGTAACTGTGCATTAGAAATAAATGGAAACCAGAGATGTATGCTCCATTTTTCAGAAATGCAGTAGGAAGGTGATGGGGTCTAGTGACATCCATTACAGATGGTACAACACTATTGCATCAACTAAAATTACTTCCATAGATGTGTAGTAGGGATCACTT
>NC_056733.1:1384137503-1384190003 GCF_019279795.1 Protopterus annectens
GGAAAAGCCGAAAGAAGAAGAAGAATTAGCCTTAGCTTATGCCAGGTCATCAAGATGATATCCACTTGCAGAAGTGTTTCCAAGACCTCCTGATGAGGTCACTGGCCTGGGTGTCTTTCTGTCATAGAACTTGCTAACTAATAGGAGACTTAGCCCTGAGCAATTTAATATGTCAAATATTGTGTGAACCCATCCAGGTGTCAATGTAGGGGGACACCCACCCAACTTTAAGCCAACTGGCACATGCTTTAGATGAGCAAACGTAAAATATTCTTCTGCATCAAGTTCGTGACCAACATGCTTTAGATGAGCAAACGTAAAATATTCTTCTGCATCAAGTCTGTGACCAATTCTAAAGCATCTCAATACAAAATCCATTCAACTTATTTTGCGGATTCTTAAAGACAAATCTGTCAGAACCTACATTTTGGCTGAGTTGTACAACTACTTTTCCTGTATTAGCTTTTTTTTTTTTTTGTTTGATGTCAAGATTTACGCTTAATTTTTATACTCTAAACTCGCTGCAGAGAGCTACATCGAATGTTTTTAGAATAGTTTTGAATTAAATTAATGTATTATACTGTATGTTATGATTATTGCTGAGTTACAGAATATTCTACAGACTGAACCTGAACAGGTATATTCCCTATGCTGATTGCATAGATTGTACCCAGATATATCTCCGCCTGTACTTCTATTCTTATTACATTACATTTAAAGCTGAATTATACAGCTATTTGTTTGTGTATTTCGGCTTTTCCCAGTTAGGGGTCGCCACAGCGGAACTCCGGTCCGCTGATGATTGGTAGTGGATTTTTACGTACCGGGTTACCAGCCCTGAAGCACAACCTTCAATGAAGGCATGCCCCATTCACGTATGCCTCCACACAGAAGACGCTGTAGCTGAGAATCGGACGGGACAACGTCTTGCTATGAGGCGACAACGCTACCGCAGCACTACCACCGCAGTATTCTGAATTAAACAGCTATAATGTTCATTAATTAGAGTCAGTGTTGGTGTAGTAATACCAGAGGAAATCAATCCACTTGCTTGCAGTGCTTGCAGAATTCTGAACTTTTCCAGAAAGAAATCCTGTTTAGTTAAATTAAAATGATTATTTACATTGAGTATATATTATTTGCGCTACCTCTAGTAATAACAGTGTGCTGAGCAGTTAAGTTTTAGACAACCTTCCAATGATGTGTATCAGTTTTGAAATGACATATCAATGTATAAATATATATATATATATATATATATATATATATATATATATATATATGTATAGTACATGCATATTATTGCAACCAGGAGCGAAAGCTGCACCCAGGAGTGAAAGCCGCAGTACTGACATATTTTAAATGAAATTAAAGTGAATGAAATGTTTTTAAAAGGTTTTGCAGACCTCTATGGCTTTGTCTATATTTGATACAATGGAAACTCAGCTTTTATTCATTTACATTTCTGAGTCACAGTACATGAGTACCTGTTTAAATGTTTACATGTGCATGCATCGCATGATTTCTGACAGACCACTTAAACCATTAAGCACTCCAACTACTGATGAGAAATCTGTAAGTTATGATGAAGTAATTCATCACCTCAACTACTTAATAAGCACACCGCTGTGCGTGAATGAAAGCTAATCGATCTGACCTGGCAGTGAGATGAACTTGCTTTGCAAACATGGTCCTAATGTAGGAAATTGGAAATGTGTCCGTAAAGGTCGTAGTGCTGTGGGTAGATGAGCACTCAGGAGTTCAACTTTTGTTCCTTGCATGCATGACAACAAGGCTATGACATTGCCTTTACAGATGTGCTTTCACAGGGTGGAAAGGAGGTGGGCTACATCAATTCTGCTTGCACGTGGCTATAGTGACATGAAATGTAGCATTCCTACTTTGAAAAGGAGTGTGTATCCCATCACTGCGCCTGTCACAACTGTGCTGCTGTAATTGTTACAAGTTTGTAAGTATGCGTAGAATTATGACAGTTTGCCCTCCTGGTTGCGTGGTACATGTTATGAAAATTACATGAATGAAAATTAGATGTAGTAAGAAGTGTAATATTCTCATCCCAAGAAACTTTCACCACATATCTTGCAGGGGCAGGAGTACAGCTTGGAAATGAGCCGTTTGCCCTTTTTGGAATCTGGTTGTGATAATACATAAGTACGATATATATATATATATATATATATATATATATATATATATATATATATATATGTAGCAATAGTATCTGTATAAATGGTATGAAACAGTGTTCCAAATGTACCTACAATATATAGCATTAGAATTATACTAGGTGGCAGAAACTGAGTGTTGTTGCAGAGTTTGCTGTGATGGACACAATCATGGGCAACGTAGACACAATCATGGGCAACGTAGACACAATCATGGGCAACTTACATTGGCAGAGCCTAGACAAAACTTAAGTTGGTCAGACACCAGAAATAGGACACTGTCACTGTCTGTAATTACATACAGACAAAAACACACACACACACACACACACACTCACATATCTTTTAAGGTTCCACTTTCAGAAGGCTTTGGGGAAGATTCTGTAGAGCATTGTGGTACAGTTGCCAACGAGTTTATTTATTTTCTTACATATTTAGTATCTCTGTGGCACAATGTGTACTGTAAGGCGAGTATAGTGACATAAGACAGGTGATACAGAGTTCGAATCCAGTTTACAGGAATGCTTTGTGTGTGTGGGAAAGTTGGAATAGTGGTTAATGCCTTAACCTCACAGATGCAAGCTACAGAGTTTGATTCTGACCTCTAGTTATTGGCTGGCCTTGTAATATTCTGTAGACTGATAACCTAATATTTCCCAATGAAGCTTAACCAGGTGAATGGTTTGTTACAGGGCCTTTTTCAGCCACATGGCAAAGGTAATAGTAATAACTTATGTAAACAACATATTAATAGATAAACAAGAATTGTTGCCAGCGGTGTAAAATTTTGCCAAATCATACATGCAGACAACAGTTCAGAAATACATACCGGATCGGATGAGGCCCGGGTTAACAACGACCACCACCAGTACTGTTGGCCAACAGGGTGCTGGTGGAAATTGGGCTACTATTGGCCGAAGGAGGAGAAGAGGGGGACGGCATGCCCGAAGGCAGGTAAAGGCTAGGACTATGATAGTGAGGGTCGGAACTTTGAATGTTGGCAGTATGACTGGTATAGAGAGAGAGCTAGCTGATATGATGGAACAAAGGAAGGTTGGTATATTGTGTGTGCAAGAGACCAGATCGAAGGGGAGCAAGGCTAGGTGTATCGGAGGAGGTTTCACATTGTTTTATCATGGTGTGGATGGGAGGAGAAATGGCGTAGGCATTATTCTGAAGGAACAGTATGCTAAGAGTGTTTTGGAGGTGAAAAGAGTGTCGGATAGAGTGATATCTATGAAGCTTGAAATTGATGGTGTAATGATGAATGTTGTTAGTGCATATGCTCCACAAGTTGGGTGTGTGATGGATGAGAAAGAAAAATTTTGGAGTGAGTTGGATGAAGTGGTGATGACTGTACCCCAGGGTGAGAGACTGGTGATTGGAGCAGATTTCAATGGGCATGTTGGTGAAGGGAACAGAGGGGGTGAGGAAGTGATGGGTAGGTATGGTGTTAAGCAAAGGAATGCAGAAGGTGAGATGGTAGTGGATTTTGTGAAAAGGATGGACATGGCTGTGATGAATACGTATTTTAACAAGAGGGAGGAGCATAGGGTGACATACAAGAGTGGAGGAAGATGCACACAGGAGGATTATATCTTATGTAGAAGGGCCAGTCTGAAGGAGATTGGGGACTGTAAAGTGGTGGCAGGGGAAAGTGTAGTTAGGCAGCATAGGATGGTGGTTTGTAGGATGACATTGGTGATCAAGAAAAGGAGGATGAGTGTGAGGGCAGCACCAAGGATCAAATGGTGGAAATTGAAAAAGGGTAATTGTGAGGTGATGTTCAGGGAAGAGTTAAGACAGGCACTGGGTGGCAGTGAAGAGTTACAGAATAGCTGGGTAACCACAGCAGAGCTAGTAAGAGATATGGCTAGAAAGATGCTTGGTGTGACATCTGGAAAGGGGAAGGAGGACAAGGAGACCTGGTGGTGGAATGAAGTACAGAAGAGTATACAGAGAAAGAGGTTGGCGAAGAAGAAGTGGGATTGCCTAAGAGATGAAGAAAGTAGACAAGAGTATAAGGAGATGAGGTGCATGGCAAAGAGAGAGGTGGCTAAGGATAAGGCGTATGAAGAGTTGTATAAAAGGTTGGACACTAAGGAGGGAGAAAAGGACCTGTACCGATTGGCTAGACAGAGGGACAGAGCTAGTAAAGATGTGCAGCAGGTAAGGGTGTTAAAGGATAATGAGGGAAACATACTCACAAGCAAGGAGAGTGTGTTGAGCAGATGGAAAGAGTACTTTGAGGGGTTGATGAATGAAGAGAATGAGAGGGAGAGAAGGTTGGATGATGTGCGAGTAGTGAATCATGAAGTGCAGTGGATTAGCAACGAGGAAGTAAGGATAGCTATGAAGAGGATGAAGAACGGAAAGGCTGTTGCTCCAGATGACATACCTGTGGAAGCATGGAGGTGTTTAGGTGAAATGGCAGTGGAGGTTTTAACTAGATTGTTTAATGAAATCTTGGAAAGTGAGAGGATGCCTGAGGAATGGAGAAAAAGTGTTTTGGTACTGATTTTTAAGAATAAGGGTGATGCGCAGAGCTGTAGTAACTACAGAGGGATTAAACTGATCAGTCACAGCATGAAGTTATGGGAAAGAGTAGTGGAAGCTAGGTTAAGAAGGGAGGTGATGATTAGTGATCAGCAGTATGGTTTCATGCCAGGAAAGAGCACTAAAGATGCAATGTTTGCTCTGAGAGTGTTGATGGAGAAGTACAGAGAAGTTCAGAAGGAGTTGCATTGTGTCTTTGTGGATTTAGAGAAAGCATATGACAGGGTGCCTAGGGAGGAGTTGTGGTATTGTATGAGGAAGTCGGGAGTGTCAGAGAAGTATGTAAGAGTGGTACAGGATATGTACGAGGGTAGTGTGACAGCGGTGAGGTCTGCGGTGGGAGTGACGGATGAGTTCAAGGTGGAGGTGGGATTACATCAAGGATCAGCTCTGAGCCCTTTCTTATTTGCAGTGGTGATGGACAGGTTGACAGACGAGATCAGACAGGAGTCCCCGTGGACTATGATGTTTGCAGATGACATTGTGATCTGTAATGAGAGTAGGGAACATGTGGAGTAGACCCTGGAGAGGTGGAGATATGCTCTAGAGAGAAGAGGAATGAAGGTCAGCAGGACTAAGACAGAATATATGTGTGTGAATAAGAGGGAGGATAGAGGAATGGTGAGGATGTAGGTAGTAGAGGTGGCGAAGTTAGATGAGTTTAAGTACTTAGGATCAACAGTTCAGAGTAATGGTGAGTGTGGAAGAGAGGTGAAGAAGAGAGTACAGGCAGGATGGAGTGGGTGGAGAGGAGTGTCAGGAGTGATTTGTGACAGACGAGTACCAGTAAGAGTGAAAGGGAAGGTCTACAAGAAGGTAGTGAGACCAGCTATGTTATGTGAGTTGGAGACAGTGGCATTGACAAAAAGGCAGGACTCGGAGCTTGACGTGGCAGAGTTGAAGATGTTAAGATTTGCACTGGGTGTGACAAGGATGGACAGGATTAGGAATAAGTATATTAGAGTGTCAGCCCAGGTTAGAAGGTTTGGAGACAAAGCCAGATAGGCAAGATTACTTTGGTTTGGACATGTGTTGAGGAGGGATGCAGAGTATATTGGAAAAAAGATGCTAAGGATGAAGTTGTCAGGTAACAGGAAAAGAGGAAGGCCTAAGATAAGGTTTATAGATGTGATGAGAGAGGACATGCAGGTGGTTGGTGTGACAGAGCAAGATGCAGAGGACAGGAAGAAATGGAAACAGTTGATCTGCTATGGCGATCCCTAACGGGAGCAGCTGAAAGAAGAAGAAGTTGCCAGCATGTAAGTCATAAGATAACATGGTAGACATGTTAAAAAGTCTATTAGAATGCCAATAGAAAACAAATAAGCACTGCAGAAAAGAAAACAAACAAACCAGAAACTACAGTATGTTTAAATATAGTTTGAATCAGTTATGCACTATAAAGAGGGTGAGCTGTAAAACATGCTAATGAGTAGATGTGATGAGCAAGTTAACCAACATCTCTGAAGTATGATCATTTGTATTCTTTTGTAAGGTAAACATTCAGTTGTTTTGTTGAATTATGAAAGATGATCCAGTAGTCAAATTCTTTGATGCAGTTGATTTCATGAGGCAAAGACCAACTTGAAGAAGATCTTCTCAGAAATACTAGTTAAGTTATTTATTTATTTTATTTATTTATTTTGGGTTACTGGGAAAGTCAGACTGGGCTGCTTAAGATCCCATCTGATGTTGTAAATCTTTGTTTATTCACTACAAATAGGACCTCGGTACCGATATGGCCGTTTCCAAGCTCGCCAGCCAAAAACTCTCAGCTAAGGCATACCCATAATGCCTCTCTCCTAGTTACTTCGGATCTCGTTTGCCGCGTTCCTAGTCAGACGTGCTAGCCATCTCTCTCAAAGCTAAGTTGAAAATTGCTATTTTTAAGACAGTTTCTCTTCAAAATTGTGTATTTTTTAGTCGTTAGCCTTTTCTCACTGTCGCCTATAACCTAATTCTATTCCCTACCTTTTACCTTGGTAATTTAATTTCTACCATTATTGGTACTGTCCCTCTCTCCTGCCTTTGACAGCCCCTTCCTTACTACTTGTGGTATTTTTTAAATACCATTTCTGGTAATCTCTTCCTTATTTTGTTTTTTTCTGTAGGATAGCCTTGTTGTCTTACTATGTCAGACAAAGCTAAGTTGGGGTTTAAACAGTGTGACAAGTGTGGACGTAAGATGCCTAACTCAGATACACATGCTCGTTGTGTCTACTGCTTGGGCATGGATCGTATTAAAGCTGACTGTGACATTTGTGCTAGTTTTAGTAATCATACACTAGCAGAACATAAAAATAAACTTATCTTAAAAGGTTTACTCAAGACACCTTTTTCGGAGGCTCTGTCTGGGTTGGAGGTTTCACCCCCTCCAAAGACCAAAAAACATAAGGAAAAACGAACTCACTCGGTTCCTGTATCCCCATCGGTTACGGAACCGAGTCGGCTCCATGCTTCACCGGCACCCTCGGCGCAGACTTTGTTGGCACCAGGCTCTGTGTCTTCTCCCACGGTGCCGTCCACGATATTCACCCCTATTTTGGTTCCAACCTTGGCACCACTGACTTTGGTGCCATCCTTTGATCCGACATTGGCTCCGGTGACTGTACCTGCTTCGGCACCATCCCTGGCGAAGGTGCCGACAGTTTCTTCGGCTCCATTGGCTCCAAAACTCGAATACCTGCCAAGGACAAGATATTCTCCAACTTACGACCTTTTTTGGGGCAAAGGTTTAGCCCCTTTCTAGAAAGACCTCCTTTAGATCCACTAGAAGTTTTTCTGAATTAGATCTAGTGCGGGTTGTGGACCAGCTTCTGGCAGCTAGGGGATTGCCCATTCCAGTTAGACCTTCCATTCCCCCTGGCTAGGAATCTTTTACTACATCTTCCCTTGTTTATCATCCTCCGGCTTCTGCCCAGATCCTGAACATCTCGGTATCAATGTCCACTCCGGTGCATACTGTCTCGACTCCGACAGCAATGTTTCCCCTGTCAGCACCGTCCACCTTTGCTAAATTGCCTCCGGTGGAGCCGGTGCACTCATGGAGCAGTGCTTGGACCGTCCGTACCTTGGTACCTAGCCCGGTGCCTATTTTTCCACTGGTGCCATCTATGTCCATGGCTCCGATGGCTTCTAGTTCTCTCAGAGCTCCTCAACTGGAGGTGGGCTCCTTAGAGCGAGGTGTGACCCCAGTTCTAAGGTTGTCCCTCCTGGTTCCAGGCTCCCATCCCTCCTTGGGTGTGCCTGCTGTCCAGGTGGTGGAGAGGGTCCTTCACTCCGAAGGCTTGCAGTCAGCACCAGTGGCATCAGTAGTGGCATCAGTATCAGAAACCCCCGGCATGCACCTTTCCCAACCCTCTGTTTCAGGACCCCGGGCATAGGAGTCACAAGAACCCTCTTTGAAGGGAACCCCTTCTCCGGATTCCTCCTCAGAAGATCCCACTGGGGAGCCACCCCCGGAAGAAACGGTGCAAGAGGAAGCACCCAGATTCCCTGGAGGAATCTATCACCAAAGACACTGTTTGTAATGAGGGCGAAGGGTCCCCACGGTCTCCCCCAAATGACATCTCATTCAGAGACATTCTTGAAATCTTCAAGCAGTGGGGAGACTGGAAGTCCTCTAACCCTTCTTCTGAGGAATCTGTGTTTCTGTAGGCCTTCTGTGCCTGGCCATCTACTTCCTGGGTGAGTCCACTGGCAGATGACCTTGTTAAACTCATTGTGCAGCGTGTCCCCTCGGAGGCCAGACAAAATTTTATCTACACCAGAAGACCAGCCCCACTGGTCCAAGCATTTGACAGTTGATTCTATGGTCGTAGCGATGGCCACCAAGAGGGAACTGGTAGAAGATAGTTCCACTGTCCATCCTCCAAACAGAGAGTCCCGGACCATAGGGAAGCGGACCTATGCTTCAGCGACCTTTGCTATTCGGTCACTGAACTATCTGGCACACTTTACTTGCCTCCAAAGAGACCTGATTTTTGAAATGTCTTCCTCTTTGGTGGGGGTACTGCCTGATGAGGTGCATGATACTGTCGCCTTGCAGCTAGCTACCCTTGAATCCATCTCAAACTCCTCAATACATTTGATAGCTCACTCCACCGAGGGGGCAGCTCCAGCTGCCGCATCAGGCATTGTCATGAGATGTAATGCTTGGATGCGGTTGTGTGACTTTGCAGACCCTTTTAAATCTTTCTTCATCAATGCACCTGTTGACGAATCTGCATTTTTTGGACCCAAAGTAAGAGACACACTTGCACGTAGTGAGAAAGACGGAAAGACCTTGTCTGCTGTGGGCATACGCTTTTCTGACCCCAAGAGGTCCTACCCAAGGAACCAGAAGGGAGGAAAATGTGGTTCAAGAAATCCCAAGGATCATTTTGTGACACTCTTGGTGAACAACCCCCCCCCCAGGGCAGAGGGGGCAACTGATATGGAAGATGTCCCTTTCTGGGTAGAGGGGGTCCACATAACCAGGGCGCTAGAGATTCTTTCTCCGGCAGACCCTACCAGCACTTCTGAGCAGCGGCCCGATTGCTTTCCTCTAGAAGCAGTCGGGGGTCGTTTTTCTCTGCATCTGCCAGCCTGGCATCTTATTACTACCGATGCTTGGGTGCAGAGAATAATGTCCAGATGCTACCAAATACCATTCGATTTAACTCCCAGACCTGTCAAACGAATCCCCAATGTGCCACCCAATCAGAGGGAATTAGCAGCCTTAGAAATAGAAAAGCTGCTAAGAAAAAGAGTCATCCAACCAGTCCCACCAGACCAGACAGGATCTGGGTTTTACTCGAGGTCCTTTTTAGTGCCAAAAAAGACACGGGACTGGAGACAAATCCTGGATCTCAGCCTATTGAACAAATTTATCAAACCTCAAAATTTCCGGATGGTCACAATACAGTCCATTCTTCCCTTCCTAGGGAGGGACAACTGGATGTTCTCTATAGACCTCCAGGACACGTACTACTACATAAAGATGAATCACCGCTCCCGGATGTTTCTCTGCTTCCAGCTGGAGGCCATTCACTACCAGTTCAGGGCACTGCCATTCAGTCTCTTGACAGCCCCCCGAGTGTTCACCAAATGTATGGCAGTTGTGGTAGCTCATCTTCGACTACAAGGATTCCAGGTGTTTCCCTATCTAGACAATTGGCTCTTTACCATTCCAACCAGGAATCTCCTAGTCTGCAGCCTCTCTTACACTCAAGGTCTTGCTCTCTGCTTGGGGATTACAATCAACAAGGACAGATCTCAAATGTCCCCAGTGAAGACATTACTGGAATTTATTGGAGCGGTCTTCGACACAACATCCTGTCAAGCTTCCCTCCCCCCTCACAGGCTTTCAAAAATAAGACACCAAATCCAAGACCTTCTTCCTCAGACCTACGTACCAGCACATATTGCACTGCAACTCTTAGGCTACATGGCTGCTGCCATTACGTTAGTACCACTGGCGAGACTGCACATGAGAATCCTACAGTGGCTCCTTTCCACACAATGGTCATTGCTAACTCACCCACTCGACCTCATGATACGTCTTACAAACTGTTGTAAGGAAGAAATGTTATGGTGGATGAAGCCACAAACAAATCTTTGGTGTCAACTATTCTGTCTTCCCCAGCCCACGGCCACGGTGACCACGGATGCTTCCCTGATGGCAGTTCTCTTAGCATTGCAAGTGTTCCATGCATCATTACCCTCAGGGACCATTGCAATTCAGTCAGACAACATGTCAGTCATCTGGTATATCAACAAGCAAGGCAGAACCAGGTCTTACCCCCTGTGTCAGGAAGCCATGAGGATTTGGCACTGGGTGATAGCTTCCAACCGCTTCCTTATAGCAATGCACATTGCCAGGAGTTCCAACCTTATTGCGGACAATCTGAGCAGGAACATCCTGATGCCTCACAAGTGGTCCCTCAACCCTGTATCAGCAGATCGGATCTTCCAACACTGGGGCAAACCTTACTGCGACCTGAGTGCTTCCCCCTAAACTACAAATGCAGAAGCTACTTTGCTCTGATCCCCCTCAGGGGGAACCACCGAGGGACGCTGTAAGGCACAATTGGCCACCGGGTCTTTTGTATGTCTTTCCCCCGTTTCCCCTCATATCAGAATTTCTCCAGAAAGCTCAGAGGTTGAGAAGCAAAGTGATCCTCATTGCCCCCTACTGGCCCTGTCAAGTCTGGTTCCCGTTTCTATGGTTTCATCTGATTCACAGCCCGTGGATCTTGGATCATTCCCAAGATCTATTTCATCCTCAGGGACTGATTCATCTGAACCTACACAGTCTCAAGCTCACAGCTTGGTTCCTCCACTTCCAGTGATTGCCAGGCTGCCTGATATCCCATCTCCTGTTCGTGAAATTCTTCTGGCTACACACAAACCTTCCACTAGAAAAGTTTATTCTAGTAAATGGACTGCCTTCTCTATTTGGGCCAAAGATCAGAACTTAGACCTTTTCTCTATGCCTATTCAAAAGATCCTACAATACCTGACTACTCTTTTACATGCAGGAGCCTCAGCTTTGACAATCACTGTACATTTAGCAGCTATCGCCAATTTTCATAATGGTCTTGATAATTCATTAGTTATGTCACACCGCCTATGCAAGACCTTTTTGAAAGGAGTATTACATGTTAAACCTCAGGTCAAGCCTCCCTTAGAACCCTGGGACTTGACTTTGGTACTTCAGTCTCTCACAGGTTCTCCTTTCGAGCCCTTTGAGTCATGTGATTTAAAATTTTTGTCATGGAAAACCTTACTTCTAGTAGCACTTACCTCAGCGAGAAGAGTATCTGAGCTGCAGGCCTTGAGTGTCAAGAGACCTTACTTGATCTTCCACACGGATAGGGTGTCCCTTCGTACTGACCCTTCTTTCGTGCCAAAGGTAATTTCCGGCTTTTCCATTAACCAGTCTATTGACCTGCCGGTTTTCTTCCCTCAGCATTCTAATAGAGGAGAGTACCTTTTGCACACCCTTGATGTGCATTGGCAGCTTTATTGTTATTTGGACAGGACTAAATCTTTCAGGAAAACAGATCAATTGTTTATGGCCTTTGCAAGACCCAGATTGGGTAAACCTGTTTCCAAAGTGACTTTATCCTCCTGGCTTGGAAACGTCATTACCTTTATCTACCAAAAGAATAAGCTATCCTTTCCTTCCAGAATAAAAGCTCATTCTACCAGATCTATGGTTACTTCTGTAGCATTTCATTCCAGAGCCTCTATGGATGATATCTGTGCAGCAGCCACTTGACCTCATACCTATATCTCTCATTACACATTGGATTTGGCCTCCAGGGGACGAGCATCTTTTGGTTCTATGGTGCTCAGGAATATCCTTTCTTAGGGCCACCCAGGACTCAAGTAGCTGGGGACTCGGTCCTATTTGTAATGAATAAACAAAGATTTACAACATTAGATAAAGAAGTTATATCTTACCATAACGTTTCATCTCTGTTGTAGATCTTTGTTCATTCATTATTTCCCACCCTCCTTTCCCCTGCCTGGATTCCTGGTGGACTTTAGGAACTCCTGGTTAGGGTATTTGCTCAGACAGATCCTTCTACTATGTTTTTTATTACTACATCTGTTATCTAGGGGTGGACAAACTCGATATGGCGTAACTAGGAGAGGAGCATTATGGGTAGGTCTTAGCTGAGAGTTTTTGGCTGGCGCGAGCTTGGAAACGGCCATATCGGTTCTGTGGATAGAATCGAGGTCCTGTTTGTAATGAATGAAGAAAGGTCTACAACACAGATGGAACATTATTGTAAGACATAACTTCTTTTTTTCATCAGAGGCCTGTTGAGAAAAAACTCTAGCAATACACACAAAGTAGAATAATTTACAGAAATAATAAGACACAAACCTTGTAAAAACACAAAGTAGAATAATTTACAGAAATAGCAGCACACAAACCTTGTAAAAAACATTCAGGGGTATTCAGTATTAAGTAAAGCTTACATGATAATTTTTACCATGTGCGCATTGTGATGCACATACATGAGTGAAAAATTTTACATTCAGTAAAATGCGTAGCTGCACACAGTGGCACTCATGCATGCGCAAATATAGAAACTTTTGTGGCATGCGAATTACAGCATAAGTAGCTGGAGTGATTCAACAACCTATAAAGCAACCGTGTAGACTCTGTGTTCATGTTGGCCGTGTATTCCAAAACTTTCTGAATACAGCCACAGAAAGGAGTCTACACAGAAACAAGAGCAAGTAAAAGCTCTTATATTTATACAGAACTGCCGTTAACATGTAACACCAGACATAAGTCTGACCTAATTACACAGGATGGATACTAGAAAATCAGTATAACAGTCATAATAATTCCATTTTAAGTGCCATGATGTAAATGCATCTTCACTCCCTCCTCCCTATATAAAGACTATACTTGTAAGTAATGCAGGCTGCTAAAATGTGTAAACCTCCATGAAACAAAGTATTATACTGTAATGTAAGCATATGCAGGATGTAGTTGATGGATTACAGCATTGGACTCACGTGCAGTTTCCCTGCCAACACAGTTACTAACCATGTAGATTCTGGGCTGTCAGCACGGTGAAGATGTAAATGAGGTCAAAACTCATTAGAATTGTTGAATCACAAAAAAGAGTAAATGTGTAGGGATGTTCACTTTCTGTAGGCACTTCCCAGTGTTTGTGCTGAATGCATGGCAACAGTGAATGCTGACATCAGGGGGTGTGTGTCAGGTTACACTTGAAGCGGTGAACAGGGCTGTGAAGGTGAAAGTGCATGTAAACAGGGCACAGTTTCTAAGTTCTATGTCATCCTCTTTATTGTCAAAATGTATCAGATGTGTCCCTATTAATTTAAATTAAAAAAAAAATTGTCCTTGTTTGCACAGTGTGGCACTTAGTGCAGCCACGAGAAACAGAGGAATGAATGGCAGGTTTCAATGTGTTGTTATGTAACTAGTTATGTGGCAGCACACAAGTATGTGTTAGGGCTGGAATATGGATGGTCGTGGGTTGAACTCCAAAGTGTGAAACCTTTCCTTCACTTTTTATGGTCTATGTTTGCATGATTTCCCGAGAATGGAGGAAATATCAGTTTTGCCTATGCTTACCTTGTTTATGCAAAGGTGCACAGAGGTGCGTGAAGGTGCGCATAGCTGAGCATAGCACACTAATGAGCAAGTAACAGATATGTTTAATAGATACAAGGTATAGCATAAACAGGTGAATTGCATGTTAATCAACCAATCCAACATGGTGTGTGTCTAAAGAGAAGAGCAGAAGTATGTATCCTACAGTTACCTCTCCAATGGCAGGACTTGCCAGTATTTTAATACTTGCACAAGCCTACACAACCATTTCATGCAGGCCTCCCAACCTCTTGTCTACCATATGGCCTGCCAATGTCATCTACTGTAAGTTTCCTGCAGTCCTGACAAAATCAGACTTGCGCCGTGGCGCATGCCATAAGTACTGTGATGTTCTTCGTGTTTCACTGTTGCAGTCATCACATTTGGGTTATCTGCCTGCAGGTAGCCCTCAGCCAGCCTGAATACCAGAGTCTTTGATTCCTGCGTCGGATGCTGTCTCTTCTTCCATGATGTCAGGTCGTCAGGGGTATAAAACATGCAGCCGATGCCATTACATCAGTCTTTCTCGCCGTGCGTTGGCTGAAGCAGAAGCAGTTCGCAAGTGCCGGTTGGACAACTCTTGAAATTTTTGTTTTCGAGTTTCAGAACCGAAGTCTTCAAAAAAGCTAAGTACCCCGTTGGGGATTCCTTTTTCTTGCTCTTAACTGATGTCAGTAAAAGTTAACAATTGTCTTACCTGTGGAAAGCAAATACCTCATAAAGATTATCATTTG
Source organism: Protopterus annectens (assembly GCF_019279795.1). Lineage (NCBI taxonomy): Eukaryota > Metazoa > Chordata > Ceratodontiformes > Protopteridae > Protopterus > Protopterus annectens. Next base: position 1,384,152,107 of record NC_056733.1, read on the forward strand.
TACTGCATTCCTTGCTTAGGCCCAGACCACGACGTCCCTTGCTGTCTGTTTTGTGCCTTGTTCAACCCACAAACTATTCGTTGTTGGGCTATATTTGCTTTTTCTTCATCCAGGCCTAAAACTCAACCCACGCCTAGAAAACCGACATCCAAACCGCATGCTCAGGCCCATATGCCTAAAAAACAAATGCTTAGAATGGTTGAAGACCTTATTACCTTAATTAGGGGAAGCCAGCCTTCCCCCTCTAAGAGACCTAGAACTGATTTTCCTTCTGATTCTTCTGATCAGGAATCTGATATTTTTGTTTCTTCTGTTTACCAGGGTTTGCCCTTATCTACCTATGAGGATTCTGATGCAGAGGATTCCATTCCCACTGCTTCCCCTCCAGAAGATTTTTCTTTTGGTGAAACCTTGCACACTCTTAGGGAGCATTTCCGCTGGGAAAGTCAGGATTACTCTGACTCCAAAAAGAGGCTTAGGGAATTCTTACTCCTCCCTCAGCACAGGTCTTTAGCTGTCCCTCCTGTTATGGACATTGTAGATGATGCTTTCTTGGAATCTAGCATTTCCCCAGACACTACCTCCAGCTCCCAGAAAACCTGACAGGTATTATAGAGTACCTGACTCTCACAAGTTTCTCTTCAAGAATCCTGCTGTGGACCCAGAGACCATTTCCCAAGGACTAAAGGGCATTAAGGCTACTGCTGCCAAAAACCCTACCCCTTCTGATAGATTCTAGATCCTTGGACAGATGGGGTACGACGGTATATACTTCTGCTACTTTGGCCATTAGGGCTTTAAATTGCCAGTTTCATATGTTAAAGTAACAGCAGCAGCATATTATGGGACTGCTTAAACAGAAAATGATGTTGATTCCTGACTGTGCTGAACACAAATAATTACAGGATTTAATGCATTCTGCAGAATAAGTTGGTAAATGTACTTTGCAATATGGTTTTGACTCTTTAGAAGCATCTTGCAGGGCTGCTGTCACTGGGTCTGTACTTAGAAGGCATGCTTGGCTTAAGGAGCAAAACATGCCAGATCATGTTAAAGCTAAATTACTGGATGCTCCCTTAAACCAAGACTGCCTGTTTGGCAACAAAGCAGAAGAAGTCCTCAAAAAGATGGAGGAAAAAGCTAAATCTATGCAAACTGTTAAAGACTTCCTGCAAGTACAGCCTCCCAGATTTAGTAGGCATTGGCCTTCAAAGAATTGGTCCTTTCCACCCTCTTCCAGGCCTTCTCGGTCCAAACCCAGGAACATCAGACCACCTAGGTTACAGTCTCAGGCTACGCACAGGCCTAAGCAGTGGGGGGCTCCCAAAAATGGCACAGTGACTTAACCTTAACCCTTCCAAGCCCTGCTCAACTACCTGTTCCCTTAGGAGGAAAGCTCGCCTTGCATGCAAAAAACTGGGAACGCATTACCCAAGACAAATGGGTTTTGAATATAGTTTCCCAAGGATACAGATTCCACTTCCACACCCTACCAACCCCAAACGGTTGGCCAGACCTACCCCCAAATCAGTGGGCAGAGGCTCTACAGCAGGTTCTCTCTCTTCTAAGTATCATGGCTATTCAACCTGTCCCAGCAGAAGAAAGGGGACAAGGTTTTTATTCAAGACTTTTCCTGGTACCCAGAAAAGACAGCTCCTGGCGTCCTATCCTGGACCTCTCTATTCTAAACACCTTTTTTGGTAATCCCAAAATTCAAAATGCTAACACTTGAACAGCTGCTTTCTATGCTAGGCAAAGATGCCTGGTTGACAACCTTAGACTTAAAGGAAGCTTACTTGCACATTCCATTAAGGGAATCTTGCAAGAAATACCTACGCTTCAGGGCAGGCTCCATTTCTCTTCCCTTCCCTTTGGCTTATCTACTGTGCCCAGGATATTCACAAAGTGTCTAGCTCCAGCCATTGCATTTTGCAGGCAGAGAAATATTCAGATATACCCATACTTGGACAATTGTCTGATTCAGGCAGAAAGCCAGGACTTGCTATTAAAACATCTGACATTCGTAAAGAAACTTCTGACCTCACTGGGGTACACCATAAACAAAAAGAAATCTCATCTAGTACCCTGCCAACAGATTGTATTCCTGGGAGCAAGCTTGAACACACCTTCCCAGATGGCTTTCCTCACTCCAGAGAAACAAGTTTATTTGACAGCCTACTTCAAATTACTGGCCACAAAGACCCAGCTATCTGCAAGGAAAATTCTGCAAGCCCTGGGGTTCATAGCCTCTTGCATTCTACTAATTCCATTTGCAAGATGGCATATGGTAATGGAAGCTTACCTGCACATTCTCTACCCTTGTTCCCTTATAGTAATAAGGGAAGCAAGAAAGTACGTTGTTTTCTTCATCTTTTTGAAGTGTATAGAACAGGACTAATTACTTGTAGGTGGTTAAGGTTGCTTGTAAGCCAGGACTGCCTGCAGCCATTTCCTTATAGTTGTACTTTATCCCCACAACATTTCTGAAATAGATTCCATTGATATCCTCTCCTGCCCTCCCTTGACCAGTCTTTCCCCCACTTATAATCGACCTCTGTAATTACTGTATTTGTCCACTAGGTGGCATCCTTACCCAGCTCTACCAATCCCTCTACCTTATAGCATATTCCTCTCAGACTCTCCTTGTCCAATACTTTGCTTCCCTTCAGTTCTCTAAGTTGTATTACTATATTAACACCTTTCTCCTACCATCCCTCCCACCACTTAGCATACCTCTCTTTGTACCTACATTACTTACCTTTTTTCTAAGCACTTTTCTCTGATTGTTCCTCATATGCTTCTTCCTTCTCTTGTCTCAACCCGCTCCGTTCGCCCTGTGGGCTCACTCCGGTCCCCTACCCTACCCCCAAATCTCACCCACCCCCAGTGGCCCTAAACTTATACTTCTATAATCACACCCTCCTAAACATACAACTAATCAGACAGTGCCACCACCTTCTCAAATTGAACCACACCTACTTTTCACGTCACGAATCCCTACCCCTAATTAATTATAATCTAAACTCAAACCCCTCCTCTCCTCCTAACCCATAACTCTGCTAAACAACCTGATATTTCCTTACCTATTCTACCATCATGTCTACTAAAACCACCTCAGCCCTAAATAAACTACTACTGTGTACCACACTCACATCTGTACTAACCTCAACATAACTAATAACCTCCTATGAACACCCAAATACTTCTCATCCTAACCATCCAAGAAAACAAACACGTCCATATACTCTCACATTCACCCTTAATAATATCACTATTACATCCACATCTACATACATACTAGCTAGATACCACAGACTTGCCCACATTAAATACAACAACCTTACAACAAAGAAATCCCATTACCAAATTAATAACATGCATTCTTTTTTACTTTCTCTAAAAAAGCATTCCTTACTGGATGGAGACATACATCCTAATCCTGGACCACATAATGTCCTATCCACTGGACATCTCACCAAAAATCCCTCTATTCCCCTCATCCCAAGCAAACACCCCAACTCTCTCCTCATTGCACATCTGAATATCCAAAGTGTAAATAACAAAGTTCCCCGTCTTCATGCTCTCCTGGATATACACTCCTTTGATATTCTTTGTTTAACAGAGACTTGGCTTAAACCTAAAACACATGATAAGGAAATTATCCCACCAGGTTATAACATAATTAGACTCGACCATATAAAAAGTAAAGGTGGGGGTAGCACTTCATTTTAAAGATGGACTACAAGTCACCTCTATACCCTGCAACCCACCAAAAGAAAACCATGCTGAAATCCTTATATCCAAACTACAGCTCAACTCTAGTAAATCTTTATATATCTTTTGTATCTACCTACCTCCCGGAAACAATATCAGCATTTTAGAGGATATTCTGAGCTGGATCTCGACATCCTTCCCACAAGAAACAATTATCCTAGGAGACTTTAACATAGATTGGAAAAACATAAATACTGAACATCCTACCTCTCACATTAACCTTCATGGCTTCTCTCAGACCATTACCTCCCCAACAAGAATAAACAAACCAAACAAAAAAGAGAGCACTCTGGATTGGATCCTTATAAATAACTACCACCAACATTATACAGTTGGTATCCTCCCTGATGATGTAAGTGACCATCCCTTGACTTATATAATCAGGCAAAAGTCTAATACCTCTCACCTAACCTCATATAAGAATATACGGTCCAACAAGCAATTTAACCAACACCTTTTCCAGAGTGAACTCAGTGCCTGTGTTTGGTCTCAATTAAAAACCCTCCCACTTGAGCAGGCTGTCGAATATTTCAACTCTAAGTTCTTAGAAATCCTAGACCACCATGCTCCTAAACGTACTATCAGAACTAGGTCCAAACCTGCCCCCTGGCTTACAAATGAAACCAAGAAAAAATCCTCCTCAGAAATAAGGCCTGGTCTAAGTGGCGAACTACCAAAAGTACATCAGATCAACAAAGCTTTAGACATATGAGGAACATGACAAAAAAAGATATTCTCTCAGACAAAAAAAACTTCTACTGTAAAATGCAGCAAACAAACCAAAACAACCCTCAAAAATTCTGGGCTAGTATCAATAAACTCCTCTATCCAGGTCACTCCAGAACTCCTACCCCAACAGGTGCAACACATGAGACTCCTATCCAAACTGCCAATGCTTTCAATTCCTTCTTCACAGAGGCTATCCAATCTCTAGCCAGTCAACTAGCTCCTGATACAGCCAGTCTTCTTAACTCTTCTCCAAGCTCTCTTCCTACCTTCCAATTTCTACCCACCTCTACAAATTATATCTATAAACTCATTCTAAAACTGAAACCTTGTACTCCTTCTGCTGACCAGATCCCAGCCGAATACCTGCAAAAAGCAGCTAAAGAAGTAGCTTACCCGATATCCATCCTGATTAACAGAACTACTAACGAAGGAATCATCCCTGACATATGGAAAATCTCACACATTATCCCCCTACACAAGGGTGGTAACTCAAATGAATACTCTAACTACCGACCTATAGCCCTACTATCCCCCTTAGCAAAAATAATGGAAAAATGTACTCACCTTCAGCTTCTAAACCATTTAATTCAACATAACATACTTGCTGAAAGCCAACATGGCTTTAGGCCATTCCACAGTACTACTACTGCCCTCTTATCTTTTACTGACACCATAAACAAAAACCGCAATAACAATGTTCTCTCTTCTTCTCTATTTATTGATCTCTCAAAAGCATTTGATATGGTAAACCACTCTCTACTTATAAATATTCTGAAATCACTCTCTATTGATACTTTGGCTGAACAATGGTTTTCTTCTTATCTCAGCAATAGGCAACAAGCTGTGCTCTGGGAGAATAAACTATCATCCCACCTTCCAGTCTCACTCGGTGTCCCTCAAGGCTCCATCCTAGGCCCACCCTTATTCTCAATATTTATCAATGATCTCTACCTAGCTATTCCTCAGGTAACATGCATACAATATGCAGATGATTTAACTTTAATCTGTGCAGCTGAATCTTCATCAGAATTACAATCCCTAACTCAGAAAATATTTAACATAGTTGAGACTTGGTTCATAAAACGTTGCCTTCTCCTGAATCCCAAAAAAACAAAGCTCCTTCTCTTCACACCTACCCGTAAATCCATGCCCTTAGATTTCTCTGTCATTTCTAACAATGGCACCCTCATATCCCCTGATTCTACCACCAAACTCCTAGGAATAACTATAGACAATCACCTCAGCTTTGATAACCATATTAACAATACTATAAAAACAGTCAACAGAAAAATGGGCTCCCTATACAGGATTAAATATTTTCTCACTCCAACCGCCAGAACTACTATTGCCCACTCTCATCTAATCTCAACACTCCTCTATGCCTCACCTATTTACACCAACCTATCCAAGAAGAATCTTCTTAAACTCACTACATCTTACAACAACATTTCCAGATTTGCTACTGGTAATCGCTTTAAAACTCATCACTGCCAGAATCTAAAACAACTAGGATGGCTTGAACTGCAAAATCAGCTTCATTTTAGCCAACTAACCATTGCTCATAAGATCCTCAACCAGCCCAACAACACTCCTATACTCTTAAACCTCATTACCCCATATAAAAATCTTAATTCCTTATGCACAGCTAACAAACCTTTACTTAGTATTAATAAGTCTAATAACACAGCAGGAAACTCTCTGTTCTCTTACACAACTGGGAAATACTGGAATCTTCTACCTAGTGATCTTATATCACTTCCTTCCCTACCTCATTTCAAACAAAAACTCAAAATACACCTTAGAACACACTGGTTGTGCCCTTGCACTAACCCTGACTATCATATAACTTCAGTGACTAAGTTTCTCCTAACTCCTCCTCAGTTATAATTTAATGTTCTTTCTGCAAACTTTAGAAAAATATCAAACCTACTTTAGTGATGTTCTACCTCATATGGATATCTCATTCAACATGTTATCAATACTCTTATACAACCATTCTCATGTAATTGTAAACCTTAAGTTTAATCTACCTCACGTGAATATGTTATCCCCATATTATTGTAAATATTTGTCTTGTAATAAACTGTAAAATGCTTGTATCTACTGCTATGTTAACTTGATTGTAACCTGACAAACACTTTTTGTATTTGCAACCTCATACATTTTGTTATAATGTATCTGTCTTTGGAGCTTTTCTCCCCGGGCCTCTACTGAAAATGGACATATATCCAGTTAGACTAGCCCGGTCAACAAATGTAAAATAAATAAATAAATAAATATGAGGAAACTACAATGGTATCTAAAAAGCCTATGGTGTCAACATTCTCAGGACCTGGAATCAATGATTCCTACCATTCCTTGTATAAAAACAGAGATCCTTTGGTGGGCAGAGGCCTGCTACCACAACATGGGGCTCCCTTTCACTGTACCCCCTGCCGCCCAAACCGTAACAACAGACGCATCAGACTGTGCATGGGTGGCTCACTTGGCAGGGCAGTGCTTTCAGGGCAAATGGAACCCGAGACAGATGCACCTGCATATCATCCAAAAATAAATGTTAACTGTACAGAATTCCCTGACAGCCTTCAAAGACCACATTCTTCCAGGACAATTATTGGTAAAGACAGACAACACCACAGTTATGTGGTACATAAACAAACAGGGGGAACCCACTCGTACCCTCTCTGCAGACTAGCCATGGCTCTGTGGAACACAGCCTTGAGCTACCAATTGCACCTTAAGGCTCATGTCCTGCCAGGCAAGCTAAATTCTCTGGCAGACGACCTAAGCAGAAATCTCATGGACCCACACTAATGGAAACTGGAACCAAAGATATTCAAACTCTTGAGGAACAAATGGGGGACTCCAGAGATAGACCTGTTTGCCTCCCCTCCGAACTACCAATTGGACAAATTCTGCATAAGGACTTCCCACAGTCAAATTTGGAAAGTGGATGCCCTGTCCTTTACCTGGGAAAGCCTCTCGGTTTATGCCTTTCCCCCCTCTGCCTCTCCTCTCGACGGTTCTGCTAAAGATCAAACAGGACAAACCAAGGACAAAACTAATTGCACCAGACTGGCCACGCCAGCACTAGTACCCCCTCTTGCGCTGTATGACACTGCTGGAACCATGGCACCTGCCTCAGACTCCTTCCCTGCTGTCCCAGCAGGCGGGCTAGATTCTGCACCCTCAGCTTCAAACCCTGAACCTTGCAGCCTGGCTAATTCCTTGCGCTCTCCAATAGCATCCCTCAGTAAGCAGGTGCTAGATGTCATTCTGGAGGCAAGGAGTCCTAGTGCTAGAAAATCCTATGCTGAAAAGTGGAAGGGATACTGTTCCTGGAGCAAGACTCAGAGGATGGGCACAACGGTACCCAGCTTACCTCATATACTTCAGTACTTAACAGAAATGCTCCACAAGGCCCTATCCTTCTCATCAATTAAAATTCAGACCTCTGTCATTTCAGCACATTATAATACTGAACCACCCCTCTTCTCTCACTCCCTGCTAAAGCAATTCCTCTGAGGGGCCAAGAATTTAAGACCCCCAAGAGAGCCCCTACTCCAGCCTGGGACCTTAATTTTGTATTGGAAAAGCTCACTGTCCCTCCTTTTGAGTCAGCTGCAACTGCAGAGTTGAAATTCCTTTCTTGGAAAACAGCCTTCCTTCTAGCCATCACTTCAGCAAGAAGAGTGTCTGAATTACAGGCCCTCATGGCAGTGGAGCCCTTCATTATCTTCCATGCAGATAGAGTTTCCCTCAGGACCAATCCTTCCTTTATGTCCAAGGTGGTGTCTAGTGTGGCCCTAAATCAGTCCATTCATTTACCTACCTTTTTCCTGACTCCACAAAACAAAGGAGAACAAATACTGCACTCTTTGGATGTGCACAGACAACTTAGATTCTGTTTGGACAGGACTAAGCCTCTCAGAAAATGTGAACAGCTGCTAGTTGGCTGTGCTGCAGGGGCAGAGGGGAAGACCATTTCAAAGTAAACAATTTCTAAATGGATAGCCCATTGCATTAATTTCTGCTATAAGCACCATGGAAAACCTACCCCACAGGGGATAAGATCACATTCCACCAGAGCTGCATCTACCTCTACAGCCTTTCTCAGAGGAGTCCCTACCAGGGATAGCCTAGAAGCTGCTACCTGGAGCTCTGTACATACCTTCACCAAGCATTACCACATGCCTATTTTTTGTAAATCCAGGGCTGGTTTTGCCACTGCTGTCTTGCAGGCTTAATAGCTGGCCATAATGCTCTCTAACTTCTTCTTCCCTTTCTTAGCTTTGGGAATAAACCCAAATGTGATGACTGCAACAGTGAAACATGAAGAACATAGTATAGTTGTGTACACTTACCATAAATGTAGATGTTCGAGTGTATTCACTGTTGCAGTCCTGGTTACCCTCCCTCCAGCCCCCTAACTTCTCTTGGCTCTACCTTTCCTTCTTGTTCGGTGTATGTAAGCTTTCTGGTGTATTTGCTTTTTGATGGAGGTGTACCATAACATTTAATTGCTTCCCATTGTGGGGGCACCTGACATCTGGGGCAAGAAAAACTGATGTAATGGCGTCGGCTGCATGTTTTATACCCCTGACGACCTGATGTTATGAAAGAAGAGACAGCATCTGATGCAGGAATCCAAGACTCTGGTACACAGGCTGGCTGAGGGCTATCTGCAGATAGATAACTCAAATGTGATTACTCCGACAGTGAATACACTCAAACATCTACATTTATGAAGTGTACACAACTGTACTTTCAGTAGTCTGCGTACTTAGATAAGTAGGGGCTCTTTTTTCACTGCAGTCAAATGGGGGTTGGTGTGAGTGTGTGTGTGTGTGTGTGTGTGTGTGTGTGTGTGTGTGTGTGTGTGTGTGTGTGCGAGCGCATTTGCGTGAGGTGTTGCTGGATTTTACAGTGAGCCTTTTACAGCAGCTTTTAGGACACTGCTATCTTGTCCTCAACAGACACTGCTTATGTCATCATCTATAAAGTGTTGTTTGACACATTGCCACTCGGTCTTGAGCCGTGGCACTTGCATTAAGTACTGTGTTCTGTAGAATGTGTGTGTACTTAGATAGGTAGGGGTTCTATTCTCACTAAAGTCAAATGGAGGGGGGTTGGTTTGTGTGTGTGTGTGCTGTTGCTGGACTTTACAGTGAGCTTTTTATAGCAGCCTGTGGGAAACTGTTATCTTGTCCTGGACAGACACACGTCTGTTATTACTAGGTTGTAAAGTAAACAAAAGAATTTGTCTACAAATACAAAAGTGAGAACCCAGAACTGGAAGACCACTCTCCTCAGCCTACACAAGCAAATAAGACAAATTGTGCAGTCTCTAAGCCCAAACCTTTATCTTCTCTTTTGTTTTTTGTTTTTTTTTTCCCTACAGCACAGCAGGGTAGGCCTGGCCATGGGATCCACGTGCCCCCCTCTACTGGCTGTGGAACCAAGGCCCAGCATGTCTTAGCCACAACCTGGTAGCACCCCTTGTACTGCTCCTGCGTAGCTCTGCCCCAGAGGACAGGTCAGTGGTTCCCTTTGGGAGCAGTGATAGAGGGGGTGAAGAACTGCTGGGGAGGGTGCATAGGATTGTGTGCTACACTGTGGCTGCATGCCTACGCCAGATGAAGACACTGCTCTCCATCATTGTACTGAATAACACAAGGAGATGCAGATGTCAAACACTGGAGCAATCAACACAATGAGTTGACAGTGATGACAGTCCAGTGGGTGAGGAGTCGATTCTCACTGTCCCACAGCTTGACATCCATGGGTTTGCAAGGTCCACACCATTACCCCAATCATGGTGTTCACCCACTTCTTGTGATCTTCACCATCCCTGTCTCTTGTCTTGTATGCCCTCTCTGTCAACAATTGCTTCCTCTCCTTGCAGAATTACCTGCCTGAGATAACCTTTGTCCCTTTTCTAACATTCCCCTCTATCTTCAAAAAAAGCACCTGTCCCAAAAAAAATTGTCCCATACATAGCTATCCATGTCACACGCATGTCTGTTTGACACACTGGATTTGGTCTGATTGGCTATACAACACAATTACATTGTTGTCTCTAGAGGTGACAGTCCAAATTCAGCTAATTTTCTGTACATATAATCAGTTTTTCGGGGCACATTCTCAATATGCATTATATATTCACAATACATACATATGTTGTCCACCCCCAAGCAATAAAACCCCGGGGGCTCAGTAGTTTTTCACACATATATTATCCACACTGCAAAGTGTAATATATAATGTTGTGTGTTCCCTCATGGACAGGGCCAATCGGTGGTTCTGACAACCTTGCTCTGCTAAACTCAAACATCCAACTGTGCTCAATAAGGGTACTTGTATTTTTACACAGTTAGGCTTCTACACACTTAGGACACGCTGTACAGTTAGGCTAATAGCCTGATATGAACCTGTGAATCTATGTGCGTATGCAGGCTTTTCACAACCTGTTTTCCCCCACATGGCCTGCTGATGTCATCTACCATAAGTTCACTTGAAGCCATCTAAAAGTCAGACTTCTGCCATGGTGCTTGCCTAAAGTACTGAGTTTTATAGTCTGTGTACTTAGGAAGGGGTTCTGTTCTCACTCCAGTCAAGTGTGTGTGTGTGTGTGTGTGTGTGTGTGTGTGTGTGTGTGTGTACTCAGCAGGGTAGATGTGCTACCCTACAGTTAATTCTGCAGTGGCATGACTTGCTAGTCTTTTCATACTTGCAGAAGCCTGCACATCTATTTCATGCAGCTCTCCCAACCTCTTGTCTCCCACAGGGCATGCTGATATCATCCATCCACTATAAGCTGACCTGCAGACATGTAAAATTCAGACATGTGCCATGGTGCTTGCGTATAGTACTGTGTTCTGTAGTCTGTGTACTTACGTAGGAGTTCTGTTTTCACTGCAGTCAAGGGAGTGTGTGTGTGTGTGTGTGTGTGTGTGTGTGTGTGTGTGTGTGTGTGTGTGTGTGTGTGTGTGTGTGGGTGTGAGCCAGATGTTACTTGACATTATAGAGATCCTTTTACAACAGCATGCAGGAAACTGTTGTCACCAAATGCTCAACAGACAATGCTGATGTAATCAGCTATATCAGATTATTGCATATACGACCATCCCACCAGGCCAGGATCAGACACTGGTGTGGAGCCCAGACAGACATCACCTTAAGTTCATAGGAAGTTACTAGGTAGAGGAATGATGATAGGTATGCTTTGGGGGCATGTCCGGTGGGCGACAGGGGTGACATTTTCCCCCAAACTGTGTTTAGCATGTTGATGTCCTCAGCATCAGTATGAGTGGTACTGTCCACTACTAATTGGTCAGAAAGCTGGGCCTTCACTTTTAGACGTCTGACATAGCTAAAGAATGCCTCCTGATTGTCTTTAACTAGGGGTGCTACTTTAGGTTCATATGTGTCTTTAGAGGACTTTTCAAGATAGTTAATTTCTTCTGTTCAAGCTGTGGGGGTGTCCTTCCTCTTTGTTCTTAGACATTACTTTCTTCCAGTTATTCTATAACGTATGTATGCTTGATGCCCATTAGGGTGCTTGTTTTGTATGAGGATCTTTTTTTGATCCATTCACGTTCAGCTGACTCTATATTTGTGTAGCAGTTTATATAGGCCATTTGTATGCACCACTATATAGCAGTTATTGTTGACAATGGTAGCAGGGGGTTTGAAACTTTTTAAGGCATCAGGTAGGAGGCTGTAGTTTGATTTGGAGAAAAGTTTCATCCTTTCTGCTCTTCAGGGGGTGTCAGGCATGATTCTGAATGTGAACAATACTGAATTGTGATCTGACCTGATCAAGGGGGCCAACACACAGGTGTTAATGCAGAGAACCACTATGTTTGTGTGCTACGTCTAGGACATTCAAGCCCCTTGTAGGGGTGCAGACTATCTGTTATACAGCATGTGTATTAACAAAGTCCAGGAACCTTAGGGTGAGTGTGTTTGTACACATATATGACTCCAAATCGATGGAATGATAGTTGAAATCACACATGACCAATGTGTTTGGCTGTCAAGTGAGTGGCTCAGTTAGGTCCAAGTAGGCAGAGTGGTGCTTGTGGTTCAAGGTGGGGGACCTGTAGCTGTCAATGATATGGAAGGGGGTTATACATACAGTTGAACTTAGAGTAGCGCTACTGAGTCATACTCTTTGAACAGTCTTGCGGTGTATTTGTCTCATAATGAAGATGTATATACCTCCACCTCTGGTTCTTTCACGCACTTTCACACACGTCTTGATGTGTGAATGTGTGGAAGGCATTGTATCCCTCCATGGCCAGGGTGCTTTCTTTGGCCTTGAACCATAGCTGTGTGACTACACAGATATGGGTATCTTCCAAGGTAAGGCGATTTTCCAGTGAGTGCAGTGTCTTGATTTACAGTCCTTGCATTAAGCTGCATAACCTTCAGTTTGTCTGTGATGGATTGTTTTACATTGGGACTTTACTTCTGACATTGCCTAAAAAGGCCACTATGGTCTAGGCAACCACCTTCATATAGTACAGTGAGGTATGTCTCCAGTCATTCATTGCAACATGGGCTATGACAAAGTCATAACAGTACTTGTTGTTGAAAGACTTGAGTGTGTGCGTGATCTGATGGACCCTGACACCTGACAGGCAGCTGACTGTGACCTTATCCTTGTCCAGCCTGGCAAGGGAGACATCTGCGTGTCTCAGTGTGGAGATTGTTATGAACAAGACATTTGGTTTTGAGATGTTTTGTCTGAGGGGCTTATTGGCTGGGACACTGGTGTGTATATTATTATGCATAGTGGATTCTGTTGGGTCCACACTGTGTGCAGGAGGTTTTCACCACTGAGGTCTCCAATTTATGTTAGGTTTCTAGCGAATACCTCCATATACGTGGGTTCATGTGTTATGAGCATATGTGCAACAGATGAATTGTGTGTGCTGACAACATGTTTGATGTCTGGTTTGTTGTTATGTGAGAACATTGATTCCAAATTCATAGTATAGATACAGCTCTCAAATGTTGTATTAGCAGTAACTGGTTGTCAGTATACATAAGATTTTGATGTAAGACTAACAAAATGTCTCTGTTCTATGGAGGGCGAGGGGTACAAAAATGGTCAGTGTTTCATAATGCTCACCTGAGTTGCTCACAGGGCAGTAGTGCAAGTTCTGAGCAGCTCTGGTAAACTGAGTGCAAACACCCCGAAACATAGAGCTGAAATACAAGTAAAATTAATTTATTTTAAACAAGTAAAACAGGGAATGGCCAACAGTGAGCCTTATTCCAGAAATCCCCAAGTCAGATGGGTTCTTTGTTGCACAGTTCTGCCATGGTAGTGCAGAGAGAACCTTCTTAACATAAGAGAGCTGGTTTTAGTGATCCAGTGATACCAGTCTACATTCAGCAAGCCTGAATGGAGCCTGTGCTATAAAATGCAGAAGTCTTAGAAATCCAAAGTGCAGAAAATTGCAATCACAACAGAAGAACAAACATTTTAAATAGACCATCAATCCAGTAAAATACACCAACAAGAGTGTAGACAGCAGACCGTCCTAGTGTGAAATAAGTGGTCTGGAATCCAAGTGCTTAAACCTGTACTAAGGCACTTTTGGAACAACAGACACTATAAGTCTTCAACCAACAATTCCCAACTTAGATGGGTGTAGGCTATCATCCCCTGCCACAAGAGCTGACACCACAAACCTTGCTAATGTAAAATAACTGGTTTGGAGGCCAAGTGCTTAAACCATAACAAAGAGACTTGTAGCAGCCACAGTAAACATTCAACTAGCAATTCCCAACTCAGAAGGGCAGAGGCTATCCTCTCCTCCCATCAGAGTGTAGACTACAAACCTTCGTAATGGAAGACAACTGACCGGAAGCTCAATTGCTTAAACCTAAAGTAATAGGTTTAGAACCACAGTTACAATGTAATGCGATATCAGACAGATGACGGTAACATGTCTGTTAATCTACCCACATACATCATGTAATGGTTAGTAGGCCATGTGCTATCTTGATGAGATAGCCCTGTGGTCTGTTCAGCTGCTGCATGTATTTAGTGAGGTTCCTGCAAAAGAGAGCATTATACTTTAATACTGTTCAGATGAGTTTGACTACAGTGTTTTCATACAGTCCTGAGATCTGCATGGGATGGCGTGTCTTATGATGTGTACCATATGTATGTACTGGAAAATGTTAAAGAGAAAGGTTATAAAGTAATGACACATATGAATGCAAGAGAATACACTAGAAAGTACTATCATGATGATGATATCCACTGTATCATTTGGTGAGGAAAATGTAAATGACAGGTACGATTATCAGTTCAACAACACAAATGCAGATATACTAGGCACTAATGTAGCTCTGCATCCTGTGCATCAGACACAAAGCTCTTGTATCCTCAATTCCAGTAGAGAGAAAACAGGGGTATGGAACAGTTATCATCACTTGCACAGGATGCTGGGGGGGGGGTGCATGAGGCCTAAGCTGACACAGAAGGTCGCTGAGTGTGTGTGAGGGAGAAAGTGAAGCAGGCCGGCTGTGTGTGTGTTTGTATGGGTCCTCCATGTGAAAGTGGTGTGGGAGAGTCTGCAAGAAACAGCCAAACTCAGTACTAGCTCTACATCTTGGTATGTTGGGCAGGTGTGAGCAGTGCATAGTAGGGGTAGCAGTTCATCGTTGTTTCCCCTGACCACTAGGAACTAGCTCTGCTAGGAGTTGCTCTGGCACCTCCACACCCAAGATCAGATGGAGTGCTGCTGCCTGAGTATGACTGATTTCTGTTGGATGTGCTCCTTTCACGGGAATGCCCAGTACCACAACAGCACACTCTCTGATGGACCAGAGGAAGTACTGCTACTATGAGAGCGTGACTGGGAACAGACACCTTCACTCTCAGCAGATGTTGTGGCTGACTGTATGCCCACAAGGACGCCATTCCTCTCATCAAATTTCTCTTACAGTTATGGCTTGTTCCATGACAGACATCCCTTGGTCCATCACAGACAACCCATGTTCTAACATGTCATTCATCCGATCCATTGAACTGGTGACACAGTGGAGGCAGTCATGCATGTCAGATTGTGCCACATCCACACCCCTGAGCATTTGTCTGGAGTTCCTTTGTGAACATGGCTGTGCCTCCATGATGACCCTAAACATACGTTGAGCGATGTGGGAAGAGGCATCTGCAGCAGCTGGAGGAGGGACAGCAGGCACCCTCTGAACACCCCTATCAGCCCTCCTGTATGGCACCTCACCAACACTTTGGCTATGGCCAGATTCAACAGACACTGATGCTGCAGTAGCCCCACTTCCTTGCTCAAGTAGGAGTAGACCTACTGGCTGTGTCCGGGGAAAAAGAAGTGGGTGGCTGGATGTCAACCCCCTTCTTTTTCCCTGGACACAGCCAGTAGATCTGCACCTGCCCAGTCCACTGAGCCCACAGATATAGGACAGATGGAGAGTGATGACAATGAGCAGGGAAGAGAAGGAAGGGGGTGGCTGGATGTCAACCTCTCTGTCAGATTCAACCTGTGCAACCCCCAACTGTGCCTCAGTTTCGCCACTGTCATCTTCAGTCTCTGATGAGACACTGACATCAGGTGGCACAGGGCCAGGGTTGCCAGATTTCCAACTGGCCAGTTAGGGACTAAAAAAAAAAAAAAAAAAGTCTTCCACGTCTTTAATGCGGAACATCAGAGTTTCGCATTAAACAGAAGTAGCTCTTTGTGTTTATTTTTTATTTGATTGGCCCGGGTCAATCAAAAATAAATAAACACAGAGCTACGTCTGTTTAATGCGAAACATCGCAGTTCCGCATTCGACAGAAGAAGCTCTGTTTTGCAATGTTTTGATTGGCCCTTATACCGTTATACGGGCCAATCAAAAATCTCTAAACACGGAGCTACTTCTGTTTAATGCGGAACATCGCATTTCCGCATTAAACAGAAGTAGCTCTGTTTTGCGATGTTTTGATTGGCCCATATACCGGTATACGGGCCAATCAAAAATCACTAAGCACGTAGCTACTTCTGTTTAATACGGAACATCGCAGTTCCGCATTAAACAGAAGTAGCTCTGTTTTGATTGGCCCGTATACCGGCATACGGACCAATCAAAAATCGCTAAACACGGAGCTTCTTGTGTTTAATGCGGACGTCCGCATTAAACACAAGAAGCTCCGTGTTTAGCAATTTTTGATTAGCCCGTATGCCACTGTACGGGCCAATCAAAAGAAGAAAAGCAAAGCGGAGGCTGCCCGGGATTTAAACCGGCAGTGCGGGAATCGGGATCAGGCTGCTGATCTCGGGACAGTCCCGCCCAAATAGGGACGTCTGGCAACCCTGCACAGGGCCCACACTCCTATTGCCATGATCACCTGATAAAAAAGGAGAAACACAGGCATACATTAATACCTGCACCACCATGGTGTAATATATGCTAAACAACTACGAGTGCTGCCACTATTACAGACAGTAGAGTAATATACACAACAGGCCTAAAATTACACATTAGTGTACTAGAAATTGATCTGCAGTTCTGAAATAACTTGATTTGGCTTACTACCTGCAGGAGGCCTACAGTACTGGATTCCTGACAGTCCTGAAAGAAGTTAAGAAAGAGATAAGGCCGACATCATCACAGTAAGACAGGCGGTACTACTCATCTGAATCAGCATGATGTTTTACGTTAACTTGAATGTGGCTGACATTCCAGACTGAGCTTATCACTGTACTAATATTCAATATCCCCCTAAAAAAACACAAGTGACACAGAAGTAAGTTTTATTTCAGTTGTTTTACTATACAGCAGTATTGAACTGGTCATATAACAAAGTCTACCTGGAAGCTTTTCCTAGGACTGAAAAGGAGTTGCACCCACATCAAGGACATATTGTGGGCCACTCTGCTGTGAGCTGTCCTGTATCAGAAGACTCATCAGGAATTCCTCATTGGGGTGAGAGGTGATTCTGTAGCAGGTCCACCCCCGGTTATCCTCTGTTCTTAGACAAGAGCAGCTGCACACCTTTGTGCAGATGTGGGCATGTCAGTGACCCTGTGGTGTACCTGTTCATAAGTATGGCCATGGCTGCCTATGGTATTTATGTTATCAGTGATTTGCTGCCATATCCTCAGCCTCTCTGGCATATTGGGATGACCCCTTCCAAGAAGGAAAGTGCTATGTTGATGTAGCAGGTCCACTATTATCGTGTTTTCTGCCTCACTGAAGGGAGGTGTCTGTGCCTCAATGACATTTTTGGTCCTAAAACACAGCAGAATGATAATACACATAACTACAAAGTAAATGTTACCAGATAAAACAGTTAAGATAGGTAGTACCCACTGGAAAAACATAACACATGCAATGTATGTGAAATATTAACAACAGGCAGGATGCAAAACAAGGAGAGTAGCAAGGGCAGCATACCCTTTTATGTGCCTTAGCAGTAAATTAGCTGTTCCACCTCCAAAAAGAACAGTACATTCTAGTTCGTGACATAACAGTAACTTCTCTCCCCTCCAATAAAACAGGTATATGAATCATTTTGCTAATAAAAAACATTGGAAATGCTAAATGTGCATTAAAAGAACATGTCCCTGAAACATTTGTACATATGTATTACACAGCTTACTATTTTCATGTGTTGTCAGTCATTTACACTTTTGAAATGGCTTGACAAACATGGCCATGCCATCGGTACACTTCTAACTCATGTGTACATATAGTGTAAAAGGCTTTGCTTCACATTATTCATTAATATATTCCAGCATATGCATAATGTAGATAAAAAATTATGTCATACCTGCTGGTTCAAAACTCCTCTCTAAAGATACCTTGGAAAATAGTTTGCTTTTCTGAACATGTAGCAAGTATCTTCACCATCCGTATGACTAGCTGCACATTTTCCTTTTTATTAATGGACTGCATCTGTCTGGGCTGTGTTTTTGAGATGTTAATTACAGCATAAGTAGCTGAACTGTATGTTAATCAACCAGTCTGGTGGAGCTGTTCATGAAGTTGCAATGCAACCATTTAGACTCCATGCTATTTTTTCCTGTGGATTTCAAAGTAGTGGAGTACAGACATAGTAAGTCTACACAGACAGAATGTTAGGAGCTGCTGCTGCTTTAATCCAATTGTATGTCCTACAGGCTGCAGGCAATGCTGCTACTGCTGCCAATAGGCATTGGCTAAGACAGAGAAGAGTTTTCAGACCACACTTAACTTATCACAGCATACATGACATGGCCATTGTAGAGTGCTACACAGATGTGCAAAATGGAGAGTTATGTATGAGACAGTTTTTTTGTGGGACAGGGGCCCTTTTATCTTTTTTGAGAGAGATGAATGTTGGGGAAGAGTTATAAGAATGTCTGGGTGAGGTAAATTGGACAGATGAGGAAGCAATTGCAGACAGACAAGACAAAACAAGAAACAGGGATGGTGAAGGACACATGAGGTATGTGAACACCATGGGTAGGGAGAGAGATGGGAAATCTCGGTCTCATGTATATCAAGGCAGATGAAAGTGAGAATCTAGTCCTCATCCAGTTGATCACTGTCACCTCACTGCACTGCTGACTGCAGTGTCTAACATTTGCACCTCCTATGGGTGCTTTGCATTAGAATGGAGAGCAGGTGCTCCATCTGGCATAGGCTTGTACCAACAGTGCAGCACACAATCCTACACACCATTCCTGGCAGTTCATAATGGGTGATAAACTCACCCCATCCATCACTGTGCCCTCCGGGGAAAAACTACCTGAGGGGTGGGGTAATGCAAGGGCGGCAGAGGAGATGCTACCAAGTACTGCACTAGACATGCTGGGCAGTGGTGCTGTAGCTGGTGGAGTGGGGGAAGGTGGATCCCATGTGGCAGTCCTACCCCACTGTGCTGTGGGAAAAACAAAAAAATAAAAAAGCAAACGCACTAAAAAGGAAATAATTAACCTCCAGAAATAAACACACAAAAGAGAGAGAGAGAGAAAAGGGTTGGGAGTGAGAGGAACAAAGGGAGAACATTAGTAACTTAATATACGACATACAAAGCTTTGATACAATTATTTGACTGTGTTCTGTTACCTTTACTTTTAACAGTACAAAGTCTTTACAGGTTTCTTCCTTACTTCTAAGACTACCCAGCTTATAACAGAGGCACACTGTAGTACAGATTGTAGCCATCAATCCTTGATATGTGCATATATTGAACATATGCGTGTTCCAATTATACTGATTACAGATTACATAAAGTCATTTGTGCCACTGGTATAGAGGTATGACATTGCATTCCAGTAATGATGAAACCCTAATAGTATTGTGTATTTGGGAAGTACAGCTGGTATATGCATGCTCAATTTGATACATATGTGTGCTCAAATTATACTGATTACAGAAAGTAATTTGTGCCACTGGTATAGAGGTATGAAGTTACATTCCACTAATGATGAAAACCTAGTAGTATTGTATATTTCAGAAGTGCTGTTTTTGAACCCACAACCAATGACTACTTAAAAATACTGTACTGTTCTTTTGTCCTACAGACTACTGCATGCATACTTTTCCTTTTACAGTTTAGAGATGCATGCCTACTGTTATTTGAGAATATGACACCATTGCTTTGTGCTACAGACTACGGTACGCATAGTTTCCTTTACAATTGGGATATGCATGCTCAGTTTGATACAACTCTATTAAATAACAACTAAGCAGTCCTTAACGTTTAATGCTACAAAATTACTATACAAATTATTATTATTAAAATACAACTTAGACAGTAGTGTTCTGATGCATACATACCACATGCTTCTCGCATCCTTACTAGACGTGCGGCATGGGATCAAATATTTGAGACTTTCTCCTCAGCAGCTGTGGAAAAAACAGAACAGAACACCAATATGAATACCAGTCTTGACTATATTCAGCTTTTAAGTCTTACAATTACTCATTGAAATTGATACTTACACATCTGTGGGGTGTCCCCTGCCTGACATTCCCCCAATCCAAAGGTTGAGGGTATGCCGCTTCCTCTTCCAGAGGTTATCAAAATGATGTCTGCATTGCTTATCTGTGCGGGGGAAACCTGTCACATTGGTTAAGGCCCTGGCAACACTCTTCCAGGCTTCAGATTTATATTCTGAGCCAGTATAGTCCCGCTGTAGCAACCTGAGCTCATGCGTCCTAAGAGTCCAACAAAAATCTTGGACTCTTGGACACCTCAACGTTGCGCCCAAATGTGCACACCCTCTCCAGCAACTCCAGACATGCCTACCATAACTCAAGCTCGATGTCTACGGAGCATTTCTCGTCAGTTGCAGTTTATATGGTGCTGTTTCCTACCTTTTGCATGTCTCGCGCTTACTGAGTTTGCACACATTTCGAAAATGTTGCATGCCAGAAAAACCCAGTTTTTATATGGAACAGACCAAAAATATGAGGCAGAAATCTGTGAAAATCTGGACAGTTGAGAGGTATGGGGGGAACCATTATATGGGGGAAGGCAGACAACTCGGGGACAAGCACAGGGACTTTGGTGTGGTGTGTGTGTTTGAATGTGTACTTGTGTGTGTGGAAGTGACTGAGGGGGGTATTCATTCCATGGTGAGTCTGTAGCAGTTAACTACAGTGTCACTGAAATAACTGTGATTCAGAGACATGTAAATGAGACAACAAAATATGTTTTTTCCTCATAGCCGCTAGCATGTCTCTGAAGTGCAAAATACAATGCCGTGGGAGAATCTCAGGCTAGGTGCTTCACATTCATTGACTCCCTAGAATATTTGTTTTTAAAGTTGGGAGATAAAATTATGTTTTTTTTTTGTGAGACTCTATTGATTTTTTGGGGTTATCAAGAGCAATTCATGCAGTTTTACTGCAATTAATTAATTGAAATGTTATTCTACTGTGTTCGAAGGAGTTGAAAGGCTTTCTGATTGCCTCTTGAGAATTGGCTGTAGAGGATTTAGTTTCATGTCATGTACACACACAGTGCAGTGTAACATGGGGAGGTCAGTGGAGATGTAAGTTAATGTAGACTGTGTAGAGAAGGGACTTTAAAATTGACCCTTGTGGCATTCCTGCTTTGAACTATCTATGCTTGACTTCTGTAACCAGAAATTACAAAAAAAGTTTTTTTCTAATAAATACTTTCTGAGCAAAGTTAGGGTTCCTTTTCTTATTGGGTTTTTCTCTAATGCATTCTAAAGACATTTACAGTTATGTGTGTTTCAGGTCTTTGATGAGGTTTCCAGAAAATAAGCCCTTTTCTAAGTACACTATGAATAGTCATACTTCATTTAATTCACACACAGGTGTTTGACCCTCCAGACATTGAAAACCTTAAGAGGTCACTAGCTAGAACAGTGACATAGTGAAGGTAAGTAGAAACAAAAAGCTCTTTTTTCAGGAGGCAAGCCCCCTGTACTGTCTAATTTGTGGGTAAGCCCCCACACCTCCAAATTATGCATCATACCAGCTTCAAGACAGCATAGACTCGGAGAAGAAGGACAAAGTGGGGAAAATGCAACAATTACTCTCTCTTTCTTCTGTGAAAGTAACCAACATGTCAGGATGCTTGTGATCTTTTAGGTTTGACACTCTGAAAATTGATCACTTATCTGGTGACATACAGTAGGATCCCTCCTCTTCCTTGTGTGAGTATGTTTGGTTGGTCATGGAGTATGGTACTGTTAAATGGTAAAACCTGGACAGTCAGCAATGATTAAATATTTTCCTTGTGCTCTAGTAACTCCCTATGTAACAACATTTCTAAGACTTCTGTTAAATGAAAAAGATGGGTTATCTGCTGATAACATGATGGGTAAGAGGGTGAATTCCTTTGATAGAAGATTATGAGTATGTCTTTATAACTATGTGGAATAATGCCTGTTGTCATGTTTTGGTTAACTGTGTGTGTTAGAAGACTGCTTATTAAGGGTTCGCTGGTATAAGAAACTTCTCATGTAAAGTGCTGGAGCTGGATAGTGAAAGGAAGATCTTCCATTCTGTTGGAGTGGGGTATTAGATAAATTGTTGATGGTGCTGCTGCTGGCATTAGTAATTAGGATAGTTGGGTAGGTATAGGTTAAGTCTTGGATCATGCTTAGAGCCTCTTTGGAGAGCATGTTGTGCTCATTATTAATTGTTCCTCTACATAGCCAGCTTCAGTGGCATAATGGCATCCAACTCTGACTACAGTGCAGGTCAAGAAGGATTTATTAGCGGTTCAAGTGACTGATTATGCTGGTAGTAGAGGTTTGGCATACCCATCAGGGGGAGGTAGTGGAGGATTGGCATACCCATCATGGGGTAGGGGGGAGGAGCTAGCAACATACTTTATGAATCTTTTGGAGGAGAGACTGAGATGATTTGCAGCCTGGGAGCAGTTGTTGGACTCACCAGGCCCCTGATGAGTTGTAACCCTCAAAGTGAGTATGTGGGAGCATGTACTCATGTAGGACAGATCGGACATCTTCCTTCCCATGGGTGAGTTTAGAATGTTATAAATGTCCTCAAAGCTGGGTGGTTGATGAGGACAAAAAGCACCCATGTGGCTTCCTGAGTAACGCATAGCTGTCTTATTGATATCAGGTGAAATCCGTAGGAATAGAGAGGAATGGGCCATGTCCATTTGGGAAGAATCCTGATGAATAGCAGGTGTAGGTACAAAAAAATGTAATTAGAAAAAAAAAAATCCCATATAAACACGATAAGAATTTTAGAACTGTTTTGACTTTCTAATATAACAACCTGCTGGTCCTTCATAAAATTTGATTTTACTGTATTAACTTCTGTGTGATTCTTATATTTTGGTAAATCAAACGTTTGCAGATGTCAGAGAGTTTAGCCTTTCAAGCTTTCCTGGTATAGTTCCTCTGTTTCACACTTGCTTTACGATCAGAAGTTATTTAGGTGTAGTAAATTTCCCTAACTTTTCTCTTCAATAAAGGAAAAAGTCTTTGTGGAAAGAAGAGAAGAGAAGAACAAATTTAAATATGTATTGTACTCGTAGATCAAGCAGATCTTACTAAGTCGCTAAAGAGACTATCAAGAAGCTCAGCCACTTTGAGCAGTACTGGGCGGAGACTAATAATGTCCCCATTAAGCAGCTTTTCCCCACATTTCCCAGGTCGTATTTATGATCACCCATCTAGTCATCCAGGCTAGTTTTAAAGGTTGCCAAGGAAGTGCTGTGCTTGATATATAGAGAAAGTCCTATTCTGGAAATGTGGAATACTTTGGGTCATTGTTGTGTCATCTAATATTGTTGACATGATAGTATGGATTAGGTCTGCAGAATGGGTGTTTGCTTTACTACTGTTTCTGTTTAAGTGAAGGAATTCAAAGAGTGTTGGGTCATTTGTAGTTTAGAAGACTAAGCGGAGAACACCCCTTCATGAGTCTGTACAACACTGAGTAGAGGGAAAGAGCTTTTAGTCTTTTGGGCAGCTAAGGGGGCTGAGATCTGAGATCTTTTTGGTAAGGAAATATTGAAGTCACTTGACTTGAGCCTAGGTCTACGGCAAACGATTTTACCATAAAATAGGGAGTACTTCTGAGGCTGTTGTATTGGGTGTTTTGAGTTTTACATTACTAGTGACATAATAGGGCAGTGTTCTCTTAAAACAGGTAGACAAATATCAGCTGTTTATGCTGCGTGTTAGAGATTACAGTGTCTAAAATAGTGTTGGTGTTATTGATGTTGCCGGGTTTAATACGTCCTGCTACTACCTGAGATGGGTTGAACAGAGAGAGTATTTTTTTCCTTGGTACACAACTTCTGGTTGAGTTGTTAATCTTCAGGGAACTAACCAGTACACTATTTGATGTACCTACAGCTGTGTATGTGTTTTTGTCCGTAATTGAAATCAGTCATATTATTTTTTCATACGTGAACACATATACCAATGTTGCTTACCACAAACAAGGTTCACTACAAGACACACACATACACACACAGACTTGCACTGCACATTCAACTTCAAGCAACTTGGAAGAATGCCAGTTCTGCTCAGCATGACTCTGGAGGTGTTGGTGGAAAACAGAGCACCTGAATAAAACACACACATACAGAGGGAGGGCATGCAGACTCATTAACCATTAAGAAAAACAACTGCCTGTTAATGGCAACACTCCTTAATCCAGAGCAAACAAAATGTATGTGATTTCCATAAAAATTAATATTCTGTAGTGCAAACACATATCTGAAGTTATTATTCTTCTTCAGGTCTTTAAACCCATTCAATCATATCCAGTCTGAAAATAAATAAAGTAAAAAAAAAAAAAAAATACTAAAAATGAACATACACACAAAAATGTTCTTAGTGCTAGTACCCCTCCTTCCTTCTAGCTGCATTCTATATTCAGAATTGTAGTAATGGTTAATATGTACTGGTAGTGCATCCTGAGCCATAACACTTCCAGCTACACTTTTCTTACAGTAACGTCTTGTAGTACTGAAGCACATACACACACACACACACACACACACACACACAAACACACACACACACACACACACACACACACACACACACACACACTCACACACACACACACACACACACACACACACACACACACACACACACACACTCGTATCAGCTTAACAATGACATCTGTGCCACAGGAGTACATTTGGGGGCAGCTATAGCTGTAATCGGATACCTTATCTCTAAAGGGAAAAAATCATGGGTTTGAGCAAGCGTACAAGTATCTTACCTCAGGGATCCTTGAATATGCACTACCTAGCCATATGTAAATCACACCTAGGTTAAGACAGAGCAGAGGAAACACACTTTTCTGTGGTACAGCTTGGGATATTTATTTTGACTTGTAAACTAAAAACAATTTCAAAGGGCTTGTGTTATAGTGCAGGAAGCAGATTTTCTCTGTTTAAAAACTGTGAGCAATTAAATCTGATTACACTTGTGCAGTATTCACCCATAACTCACATTTTTTTACATCACAGGGTCACTGTCTATTGCAGTACATTTGCTGACATAGTTAATCTCCAGAGTTTTAAGAAATGCTTGCAGTAGCATTTAAATGCTATATTTCTTATATTTAGTAGTAATAGTAAAAAAAATTGCATATAATGTTAGCCACAATGTTCACCACACAGGTTATTTAAAATGAGTTAGCAGTGCTGAATGTCAAAATTTTAAGTGAAACTGTTTAATTTTACATAGAAATTTTAAATAAGCAGCTGGGGCAGTGTACTGAGTAGTCCAACAAGGACTAGCAGTAGTGAACAACCGTCAGAGAGTTCAGTATAAAGAAAAAGAGTCCAACTTCGAACGCCAGGTAGTTATTTAGAAAACAAAAAGCAAAGCTTTCGGGATAACCCCTTCTTCAGTGCTAATACATCACATTGTAATAGAAACTCTTAAAATACAGAAAGTGCATATCCTATGACCACAGCCAACCAATAAAATCAGTTAAAATATAAGTAAAACACTTAAACAATTTGCATAGTTAATTATAAATTTGTCTCTTCATTAAAATGGGTTTTAAAGTAACAGCACTATTTAAACCTGGGTTACTATCAGCTTTCAGTCTAAGAATCCAAGCATATTCATCAGTATCCAGTACGTTATCTATATTTTTACCCGAGTCTGATTTATGAATAACAGATATTACCCTAAACTTAAAGTCATACCCACTGTCTGTCTCTAATATATGTTTACTTAATGTATTTGTTATTATGGCTCTACGTGTTTCAGACTTGTGCTCAACGATTCATTCCCTAAACCTGTGACTACATTTGCTCACATAAAAAGAAGGGCATGCACTGCAGGTGGCAAGATATACCACATTTGTAGTATTACATGTAGCATGACATTGAAAAATACATTTTTTTTCATAATGGGGTGTATAAATGTGTTGTCAGTCAAAATATCCTTACAACAACTGCAGTTATAACATGGAAGGGTTCCTATTTTAGACAGTAAATGTCTATTTTCCGTACCACCTAAATTAAAATCTTTATAACATAACCTTCTCTTAATACTCTTACAATTTCTATATGCAAATCGTGGTTGGTCCCCCAGTATGTGTTGCAAATCAGGCAAACTTCTCAAGATATGCCAGTTCTTACTTATGATATACTTCACCTGAGGGGTTCTTCTATTAAAAGTAGTTGTATATCGAATGACATTTGCATGCATATTAATATCTCTATTCTGGTTGTTGAACCCCCCCCACCCCCAAGTATGGTGAGGCTATATCATCCCTACTGCCAATTACATCATTCATTATAGTGTCAATCATTCCTATTTTGTATCCTCTTTCCCGAAATTCATCAGCCATTTCCTCCATCTGTTCAAAACACCTCCTATCATCAGTATTCAGCCTGCTGACCCTAAGGAATTGACTCCGAACAATTCCTTTAAAGATATGGGGGGCATGCATGCTCATTCGATGAACGTATCTGTTTACATGCACATCCTTCCTGTGTACACTTGTGTTCAAAGTGTGTCCCTCCTTACTAATGTTAATATCTAATTATACCATGACCCCCCCCAAAACGTGCACGCTGATTGGCCAGCGTGCACATTGTAAATAGAGTTATACTAATGGAAAAAGGTCCGGTCGCCCGGACTTTTTTCCATTAGTATAACTCTACTTTTAAAACACTGTCTCGCTATGTTAAATGGGTTTAACATAGCGAGACAGCTTTAAAATAAGCAACAGAGATCTCCGTTGCTTATTTTAAAGCTGTCTCGCTATGCTAAACCCATTTAACATAGCGAAACAGGTTTTAAAAAAAAAGCAACGGAGAAAGCAAGATCTCCGTTGGTTTTTTACTGTTTCGCTATGTTAAATGGGTTTAACATAGCGAGACAGTTTTAAAATAAGCAACGGACATCTCCGTTGCATATCTTAAAGCTGACTCGCAACGTTAAACCCATTTAAGAAAGGGAAACAGAAAAAAAAGCAACGGAGATCTTGCTTTCTCCATTGCTTTTGCCCACAGCTCTGATGTACTGCGCAGGCGCCAGAGTCCATCAGAACTGCCGGATGCCAGACATCTGTGGAAGGGCAGTAAACAGGCATTATACTATGCCATTATTTAAGAAAAGTAATAGTTTCTTTTCTTAAATAATGTCATGTATAATAGCAATAACCACTTCTGGGTGTGGGTAATGCTGTATTTACCACGGTTGGCTTTGTTTGGTCCTCGGGCTTCGCCTCGACCAAACCACGCCAACCGTGGGTAATCCAGCATTACCACACCCAGCGTGGTTATTGCTATATTATACCATGACCCCCAAAGCGTGCACGCTGATTGGCCAGCGTGCCGTTGTAATCGAGTTATACTAATGGAAAAGGTCCGTCGCCCGGACTTTTTCCATTAGTATAACTTCGTTTTAAACTGTTCGCTATGTTAATTGGGTTAAACATTGCCATACAGCTTTAAAATAAGCAACGGAAGATCTCTGTTGCTTATTTTAAGCTGTCTCGCTATGTTAAACCCATTTAACATAGCGAGACAGTGTTTGTTAAAAAACGGAGAAAGCAAGATCTCCGTTGCTTTTTAGAGTCTCGCTATGTTAAATGAGTTTAACATAGTGAGACAGTTTTAAAATAAGCAACGGAGATGTCCGTTGCTTATTTTAAACTGTCTCGCTATGTTAAACTCATTTAACATAGCGAGACATAAAAGCAACGGAGATCTTGCTTTCTCGTTGCTTTTGCACAACTCTGATGTACTGCGCAGGCGCAGTACATCAGAACTGCCGCGGATGCCAGACATCTGCGGAAGGGCAGTAAACAGGCATTATACTATGCCATTATTTAAGAAAAGTAATAGTTTCTTTTCTTAAATAATGTCATGGTATAATAGCAATAACCCACTTCTGGGTGTGGGTAATGCTAAATTTACCCCGGTTGGCTTTGTTTGGTCCCTCGGGCTTCACCCTCGGGACCAAACCACGCCAGCCGTGGGTAAATTTAGCATTACCCACACCCAGGCGTGGGTTATTGGTATAATAAACAATATGGGAATTTGAACAGGACATCTTAAATTTCAAAAAAGATATAGTACTATCTAAATTATTAACATAATCATTTAATGTGTCCTCAGTCCCTTTCCAAATCAAAAAACAGTCATCCACAAATCACTCGTACCAAAGTACATTGTCATTATACCATGGCTAACAAGCCTTCAAGAGATAAAATATTCCATTCACAATAATACTTATATAAGACACAAATTAACACCTAACTCAATACTAAGATTAAGTAGCAATGAATCCATTTTGTGGGAAGATTTAAAAATAATGTGTGCCCATTTTTTGAATAAAAGATATGAACAAGGAATTTTAGAGACAGCTTTAGAGAAGCTAGTTAAACATATTCAACCCCAAAGAGGTAATTATTGGAGATACAACAATGTGGAATAACATATAGGTATCAGAATAGGATTAAGAATGAGGGGCAGGCTTATGTTGCTACTACATTTAATATAAAGACTAAAGACATTTTTTTGGTATAGTTGAATATTATTGGGAATTTTTATTGAAAGATCATAGGTTGAAGGCTATATTGCCACATATGCCCCTATTATCTTTAAAAAGAGGGAGAAGTATCAAAGAGATATTAGTTCACAGTTATTTTGAATGTCCAAAGGAAGATCTGTACATTAATATGGACATAGTAGGTATGAGATCATGTGGTAGATGTTCTGCATGTCATTATGTTGTGCCTTATTTTGATAAAATAAATGAGATAACATTTACACCTCGGCTGATTAGTGCTCCTGCAACCTATTTTATATTGGTGAAACTAAAAGGTTATTTAGAACAAGGTTGCAGGAGCAGGTAAGGGATATAAAAAATAAAAAAGATTGAAAATCTAATAGCACAACATTGTATGTTGTGTCATAATGGAAAAAGGGATTGTTTAAGGGCTACAATATTAGAAGCTGTGCAAGGATGGGATGATATGGAAGTTAAAAAAATACTTTTATGTAAGGAAACTGTGTGTATATTAAAGTTTGAAACATTGTCACCTAATGGGTTAAATTGTGAGTGTAATTGGAGGGTGTTCCTCTAATTAGAATTTTTATTGAGTTAGGTGTTAATTTGTGTCTTATATAAGCATTATTGTGAATGGAATATTTTATCTCTTGAAGGCTTGTTAGCCAAGGCGCTAAGATTGATTAAAGAATTTTCTACTGTGGTCTGCTGTTCCTTCTCCTTTGTGGTATTCGATATATTTGTTGCTGCTTTGTTTTACATATATACACTGTCATTATAGGTATATATGTAAAACAAAGCAGCAACAAATATATCGAATACCACAAAGGCGAAGGAACAGCAGACCACATTGTCATTATAGGTAAAACTGCTGTGGTGGTGCTGCGGTAGCATTGTCGCCTCACAGTAAGACGTTATCCTGTTCGATTCTCAGCTAGAGCGTCTTCTGTGTGGAGACATGCATGAACGGACGTACCTTTGTTGAAGGTTGTGCGTCAGGGCTGGCAACTCGGCATGTAAAAATCTACTGCCAATCATTAGCGGACCGGAGTTCCGCTGTGGCGACCCCTAACCGGGAAAAGCCGAAAGACACAACAACGTTGTCATTATAGGTGACAGTTGTGTCATATACAAACTTTTCCCATTCATTTAATACAAAGTTAACATAGGTATTGGCCACAGACATACCCATGGCCACACCAGCAACCTGTAAAAATGGTTTATTGTCAAATAGAAGAATGTTCTTGGTAAGTAGTACCTCTAATAGTTTACAAATAGTCTCAATCTCTCTTGCTCGCATATTCAAATTTCTCACTAAAATATTTCGTATGGCATTAATGCCATATTCATTAGGTATGACAGTGAAGAGAGAATTTATGTTAAGTTTAGTTAAAACTTAGAAAAATACATTCAATCTTTGCTTACCCACAATTTCCTGTTTTTTTTTAAAAAAAACATTTTATATTAATCACTTCATTCAGGCCAAGCAGTTTATCTCCTCTAATAATTTTTTAAAGTCACCACCCTTAAATCTAAGGGATCTTGTTCTACTGTAGAGAAGAGAAATTTCTTATACGTTGATTTTTCTATTGAATGTTGATATAGTCATCCTTCTTTTTAATACTGTATTGATGCTCCCTAATTCTTTCGTAAAGAAGCATAGTAGTCACGCCTACATAAAATGCCGCACATCCACTACACACACTAATGTACACTACCTCCCTGGTCTTACAGGTGAAATGTCCCGGTGCTTTAATAATTCAAGGAAAAGTTTGCACAGATATAAACGGTCCTTCTAACATATATCTAAAGTACCTACAATTGTCACATTTAAACATACCGTTAACTGTGCAAACTTTTCCTCAAATTATTAAAGTATCGGGACATTGTGGGTAAACAAAGACGGAATGTATTTTACTTTAACTAATGGCTTTGTTAACTGAAAGTAATTAACTGATTCTAACAAGAGGGGTGTGGTTGTTAATTAAGAGGGGTATAAAAGTATGTTAGAAAAAGTTTTTTGTATCAAGTTGTGAGGAAATATTAGGACAAAAGTGTTTAAATAAAATGTTGTACAATAAGTACGTGTTTTATCTTTTTATTCTTCAGTCCACTGTGCTGTTTGGACCAGAACCTTTTGCAGTTTTTTTTTTTTGGTGTGAGTACTGGGAGGAGTATTCTTTTTTAGATACACTACTGAGCCAAAAATGAGGTCTTTCTTATTGCTGTCATACCTCTCTCTCTGAATCACATTTTCTCACCATAATTTAAATTGACCTACCTGCAATAGGCAGCTTATTGTGATCTTTCTGAGTCCTTTGGATAATATAGCCCTGTATTCCAGGCCTAGTTCATCAAGTGTTGTGTTTAATTCGGTACTGGTTTAGTGTGATAATAAGTAGGTAACACAGTTACTCTGAGTCCTTTAGAAAACCTGTCTAAAGTACAACTTTAAAAGCTTATTTGTTGCCAGCGCAGTTTCTTTAACTTTTTGGGTTTATTTTGTATGTCATTAGTACTCATTTTAAAATGTATTCCAGGGCTAAGTGATGTCCTTCATGGATGCATCTGCAGTCATAACAAATGGGTTGTCCTGTCGTCAGGCAGCCCTTCGGTCGGCCGGATTCCAAAGTCTGGGTCCGGCCTCGGCTGATGTCGCACTTCACCCGACGTCATCTCTGCTGGTCTTCGGGTATAAAGGCATCAGCCGACGCCATTTTCCTCAGTCTTTCTTGCCGCGTGGCGCCCGAAGCAGAAGCTGTTCGCAAGTGCCGGTCGGTCAGATCCAGAGATTACTACTACCGAATACTACTTCAAGACTTCTAAAAGCTAAGTACCCGTTGGGGACTCTTTCTTGCCTCAGCCGATGTCAGAAAAAGTCAATAACTGTTTAACTTGTGGGAAACAAATACCTCATAAAGATTTCCACTCTTACTGTTTGCCTTGCTTAGGCCCAGACCACGACGTAGCAGCCTGTTCGGCCTGTGCTTCCTTCAACCGACGAACGCTTAGCCGTCGGTCAGTGTTTGCTGAACAGTTTTTCGGCTCAGATTTTGCGTACATTATGCCGTCGGATCCTCCGAGTACCCAAATTGTTAAAAAACGCAAAGAAAAAGACCGACACTCGCGGTCCGCGGTTTCGGCCGAAACCACGGTTAAGCAAGCCGCGAGTGTCTCGGTTTCGGCCGAAACCGAGAAAACTGGTCAATCTTCAGCCGAATCCATGACTACTACTGAGGCTCCTGCTACCTTACCTGAATCAGCCTCAGAAATTTTGCCTACAACTGTGGTTCCTAGTGATTTATCAGACACCATCCCTTTGGATGTCTCTACCCCAGCACATGGTGCTGCTAGGCCTCCTGCAGCCATGTCTATTAAGGCCTTTGCCAGGGCTAAAGCAGCCAAATCTGCTAAATCAGTGCCTGTTAAACCCCCCTCACTCAGGCCCACTTCTAGTTCACAAATGCTTACTCTGGCAGAAGATTTAATATCCTTAATTAGGGATCCCAATCTCACCCAGACAGGGCCTCTCAGCCCCAGAAAAGAGACCTAGAGCAGAGCCCCCCGAGCCTGTGTCCTCTGATGATTCTGCGGATGACTCAGACATTACAGACCAGCCAGAGGCTCCTTTTTCCAATTATGAAGATTCCGATGCTGAAGAATCCATTCCAGCTGCCTCTCCACCAGAGGAATTCTCCTTTGGGGAAACCTTACATGCCATGAGAGAACAATTTCAATGGCAGGGACAAGATTTCTCAGATTCAAGAAAAAGGCTTAGGACTTTTCTGCACTTATCACAACATAGGCCCTTAGCTATACCTCCTGTCCTGTCTGTTGTGGACGATGCATTTAATGATGTCTGCACTGCACCTGATTCTTTACCTCCAGCCCCTGCCAAACCAGATAGATTTTACAGGGTGCCAGACACTCATCACCACCTATACAAGGCCCCACTTGCAGACCCCGAAACTATATCCCAGGGGCCTAAGGCAGTAGCCTCGACCACAGCAAAAAACCCTATTCCCTCTGAAAGGGAATCCCGGTCCTTAGAGAGATGGGGGAAAAAAGTCTACACCTCTGCTACTCTCTCAGCTAGAGCTTTAAACTGTCAGTTTCACATGATCCAATACCAAGAGTTTATGCTTGATCAGTTAATTAAAAAGCTGTCCTCTGATGAATCTTTAGATAAGAAATATGTATTAGAAATGGTGAATAACATCCAACAGGTTAGTAACCATTCCTTAAAATGTGGCTATGATGCACTGGAGGCTTCATTTAGATCAGCCATGACTGGCACAGTGATAAGAAGGCATGCATGGTTGAAAGAACAGGTCTTACCGGATCATGTTAAAGCAAAGCTATTGGATGCTCCTATGGATAAGGCCAGTCTATTTGGGGAACCTGCCCAGCAGGTAATGAAGAAAATGGAAGAAAAGGCAAAATCTGTACAAACAGTTAAAGATTTCTTACAGGTTCAGCCACCAAGGTTTAGCAGGAACTGGCCTGCCAAAAATTGGTCCTTTCCTGACTCCACAAGATCACAAAGGGGCAGGAACAGACGCTCTAGGGGCAGAAATCAATCCAGAGGAGGTGCCTACAGAGGACGACAGTGGCAAGGCAATAACCGAGGCACAGACACAACCACTGCCACTGCAACAGGACAATCACAGTGACTTGGCTCTGACTCCGCCTACCAGGGAGCAAATAGCAGCACCATTAGGCGGAAAGTTAGCCTTATTCTCGAAAAATTGGCACTATATCACAAAAGACAAGTGGATTTTGCAAACCATAGACCAAGGCTACCGGTTCCACTTCCACACTTTACCAGTAAAAAGAGGAATGCCAAACCTGCCCCCAAATCAAAAAATAGAAGCTCTGCACCAGATAGCGGAAATAACAAAGATGAGAGCTGTGGAAAGAGTACCAATAACAGAACAGGGCAAAGGATTCTACTTCAGACTCTTCCTAGTGCCAAGAAAAGAGAAAAACTGGAGACCTATTCTCGACCTGTCCATCTTAAACACATACATCATTGTCCCAAAATTCAAAATGCTGACCCTACAGCAACTTCTTCCCATGCTGGGCAAGGAGTGTTGGCTGGTAACTCTAGATCTCAAGGAGGCATACCTGCACGTCCCCATTCGACCAAATTGCAGAAGATACCTCAGATTTCTTGCAGGATCAGAGCATTATCAATTCTCAGCATTGCCCTTTGGCTTATCTACTGCCCAGAGTATTCACAAAATGCCTGGCATCAGTAATCGCTCACTGCAGAGTGCAGGGAATCCAAATTTATCCATACCTGGACGACTGCCTGTTACAAGCGGACAACAAAAGCAAGCTGACAACAGATTTACAAAGGGTCATTTACTTGCTACAAGCCCTGGGATACACAGTCAATTTACAAAAGTCAAGGCTGATACCATCCCAAACAAGAACTTTCTTGGGCGCGGAATTGGACACAGTAAAACAAATGGCATTCCTAACTGCAGAAAAACAAAAAGAGCTCCCTCTTTACTTCTTGGCATTAACAAAGCAGAACAAACTAACAGCAAGAAAAGTTCTGCAGGCCTTGGGCTTCATGGCATCATGCATAATCTTGGTCCCACATGCCAGACTGCATATGAGAAAGTTACAGTGGTACCTAAAGAATTTATGGTCTCAACACAGGCACAGCTTAGAAACAGAAATACCACTAATTCCATGCTTAAAACAGGAGTTCCTATGGTGGGCTCAGGCATGCCAGTCAAACCCAGGCTTACCCTTCCACAACTTTCGAGCAAGCCAAACCATCAAAACGGACGCCTCAGACCTAGGATGGGGGGCGCACATGCTGGACAAATGCGTACAAGGACTGTGGACTCAGGACCAGCTGCACCTGCACATAAACCAAAAAGAAATGCTGGCAGTAAAACTGGCAATCCTAAAATTCAGACCATTCCTCAAAGAAGGCCATTTGATGATAAGGACAGACAACACCACAGTCATGTGGTACATCAACAAACAGGGAGGCACTCATTCATACCCCCTATGCAGAATGACTTTGGACCTTTGGAATCTGGCTCTCAGCTACAACATCCAGTTACAGGCAATATTTGTACCGGGAAAAGAGAACACCCTAGCAGACATTTTAAGCAGAACCACCTCGGATGCTCACGAATGGATGCTACACCCGGACATCTTCAAGGCCATCACAAAGAAATGGGGAATGCCACAAATAGATCTATTCGCTTCCCCACTAAATCACCAGCTCAAAAAATTCTGCACAAGGACATTCCACCCACTTGCATGGAAGGTGGACTCTCTATCCTTCAGCTGGAAAGGCCTGACAGCATATGCATTTCCACCTCTTCCCTTGATGCACAAGGTACTACTGAAAATCAAAGAGGAACGTCCAAGGATAATTCTGATAGCTCCGAACTGGCCAAGACAACACTGGTACCCATTGCTGAGGAGCATGTCTCGGGAGAAAATGTGGTCAATACCCCTGACGCCTCTGATGTTAACTCAGAACAACTACAACATCATACATCCAAACCTAAAAACCTTGCAACTGACTGCCTGGAACATCACATAGCAGTAACTAACCCAGACCTTTCCCAAAGGGTTAAAGACATTATCCTTGAAGCCCGCAGACCTTCAACAAGAAGGAACTATGCAGGAAAATGGAAAAGGTTCGTCATTTGGAGTACGGAAAGAGGAAAAGATGTGTCGAACATAGATATTGCTAACATTCTGGAGTACTTGGCAGAGCTTCTACATACAGGCCTGTCCTATTCCTCCATCAAGATACATGCATCAGCTATTTCAGCAGAATACAGCTTTGATCCTCCTGTCTTTTCACATCCTCTACTCAGGCAGTTCCTCAGAGGGATCAAGAATGTAAAACCTCCTAGGAAACCACCATTACCAGCATGGGACTTGAACTTTGTACTAGAAAAGTTGACACTCCTCCGCTTTGAACCAGCAGCAACAGCAGGTCTACAACACCTGTCATGGAAAACTGCTTTCCTACTGGCTATTACTTCAGCAAGGAGGGTTTCGGAACTACAGGCCTTA
The DNA here is from genome assembly GCF_019279795.1 of Protopterus annectens. Lineage (NCBI taxonomy): Eukaryota > Metazoa > Chordata > Ceratodontiformes > Protopteridae > Protopterus > Protopterus annectens. The sequence continues at coordinate 1,384,188,157 of NC_056733.1, forward strand.
ATGGCAGTGCAACCCTTCCTAATCTTCCATCAAGATAGGGTGTCCATGAGAACTAATCCTACATTTATGCCTAAGGTGGTATCCAGAGTGTCTTTAAACCAGGCAATCCACCTACCTACCTTCTTTCCCAATCCACAAAACAGAGGTGAAAGAATGCTGCATACCTTGGATGTACATAGACAGTTACGCTACTACCTGGACAGAACCAAAGGTAACAGAAAAACTGACCAGCTCTTTGTAGCCTATGCAACAGGAAGGGAAGGAAAAGCAATTTCCAAACAGACAATCTCCAAATGGATAGGAAATTGCATAAGATTCTGCTACTCCTACCATGGAAAACCAATTCCACAGAACATAAGACCTCATTCTACAAGGGCTACAGCCACTACCACAGCTTTCTTAAGAGGAGTGGCAACCAAGGACATTATTGAGGTGGCTACTTGGACCTCCGTGCATACATTTGCCAAGCATTATAATTTACCTCTATATTCTAGATCCCGAGCAGGGTTTGCCACTGCTGTACTGCAAGGGATCCTGACTACACCATAATTTTTATTCCTCCTCCCCTAGTTTGGCTATGGTATTCTACCCATTTGTTATGACTGCAGATGCATCCATGAAGGACATAGTACAGTTTTGTACCTACCATAAATGTAGATGTCCGAACTGGATAGCATCTGCAGTCAGGATTACCCTCCCTCCTTCCCCTCTGTGGTACTCCTAGGGTATTTACCCTCCTAATAGCTAGCTGGGGGGGGGGTCTCTTATGGTGTATTTGTTTGTATATATGTACATACATGCTTATTTTTTGTGTTTGCCTTCTACTATTTTGGAAACATTGGCATTTATCCAAAATTTAGCTTTCCAAGAGGGCAATTGGCATCTGGGGCAAGAAACACTGAGGAAAATGGCGTCGGCTGATGCCTTTATACCCGAAGACCAGCAGAGATGACGTCGGGTGAAGTGCGACATCAGCCGAAGCCGGACCCAGACTTTGGAATCCGGCCGACCGAAGGGCTGCCTGACGACAGGACAACCCATTTGTTATGACTGCAGATGCTATCCAGTTCGGACATCTACATTTATGGTAGGTACAAAACTGTACTTTTTCCCCGTTTAGATAACAGCCTGTTTCCATTTTGTTTTAATTATAGATAATGCCTTGCTATTCATGTTTACTGTGAGCAGCTTTTTCTTTCTTTCTTTCTTTCTTTCTTTCTTTCTTTCTTTCTTTCTTTCTTTCTTTCTTTCTTTCTTTCTCCACCTTTCTTAGCTCCTTCCTTACTTGTATTTTCTTTCTTTCTATGCGTTCCCACCAGATTCTTCTCTTAATTTGTTTATTATTTTAAGAAGTAGTTATTATTTTATTTGATAATACTGCTTAAATAAAATAATCAAATGGCTATAAATCTTTTATAGTTAATATAATCATTTCAAAGTAAGACACAGGCTAGTCTTTCCCAAGACATGTGAACTAATATTTCTGCAACAGTCTTTCTAAACATCTTTCTCTCATTCTCTGTAAGAAAAGTAATTTGCTTTCTGATCCTCACCACACGCTGTCAATTCAGCTGGATCAGAAGGAAATCTGTGTGACTCCTACAACAAAATATGCATTTTCAAAAATAATGGCAATCAATTTTTTTGTGATGGACACATTTTTGGCAAAGTAGTATTTGTTTTACTGCTGTGCAGTTCTTGTAGTTCCAAACTAACTTTCCATGATGGTTTGCAGATTTCAGGAGTTCATGCTATCATTATGGCTGCTGGCAGTGTGGGATACGGTGTCATAGCCATAAGTTTACTCATCTGGTGAGATGAAACAGTAATTTTATCTTTCCATTCTT